>NC_143514.1:47120443-47420443 GCF_031878675.1 Megascapheus bottae | reverse complement strand
TCATATCTATGTTCCTAACAGCTCTGGAGGCTAAGACCTGAGAATGGAAGCCTGAAGCCAAACTTGGGCAGGAAATTCCTTCAGATTTTTATCTCCAATTAGTCATCAGAAAGGCCAGAAGTGGAGCTATGGTTCAAGTGGTAGAGCACTAGGGTTGGGAAAAAAATGAAAGCTCAAGGACTGTGTCTAGCCCCTGAATTCAAGCACCAAGAGGGGAGTGGGGGGGTGAGAAGAATAAAAAATGAAACAAACAGAAAAAAAGAAAGGCAGATGGTACTAAGAAGGGAATATGGCCTCATGTTTACTATGTTGGCCTTCTACCTCTAGCCCCTGCTCGGTTCCAGCTAGCCTGACATGTCTGAAGAGCAGCCAGCTGGCCAGTTTGTGGGCTGAAGATGGTGGACAAAGGGTAAGGGAGAAACTTGGAGAATAAACAAGGCCATGTGAAAGGACCTCCTTCGCCTTTGGACCTCCTTAGAGCCTTTGTGGGTTTTTGAGTTTTATTCTGCTTAATATACATGTCAAGTGCTTGATGATTAGTTACTGGAGAGAAAAGACAAGGTGACAAGGCATGGCTCCAAACCATTCCATAACTTAGTCCCACCCTGGCTAGCCTTGAGTATGCAGATCTCTCTGAAGACATAAAACAAAATTCTAGGGTATATTCCTGGGGAATATACACAGGCTTACATGATAGACTGGACCTTGAATATTCCACCTGGCCCTCCTTTGATGGGGTAAAGAATCATTTGGATTTCTTCCTGAGATTGCTGAGGCTGAGCTATCAGAAGCCTGTCTGACCTTGGTGCTCTGGAAGCAGCTATATCATCCAAGTCAGAAATCCAAGTCTATTTCCTTTAAGGAGTGTCTGCAGCTAGGAATTTCCAAAGGAGGGGTGGACCTAAGTGGAAGGCACAGACTTGCCCGATGGAAAGTACTCAATAAACAGAAGCTATGGGTGATTATTTGTCTTATAAAGGAGAAACACTCAAAACATGATAGAAGACAAACATGAGCAACACCTACTGCTTCTGCAGCCAGTATCTTTGTAAATGGCAGACCAAAGAGTGTTGATTTCCCTGAACTCCAATTCAAAAAAGATAACAAGACATTATTGAGATGGCTTAAAGGCAAGCCATCTGAATCTAAAACTCCAAATGGTAAAAGCTCTCTCTCCTCTTACTACTTCCCCAGTCATTCGATTGAGCAGGCTGGGATTCCATATCTCTTGAGTAGCCTTGAGTACTTCTACCAGAGATGTATCTTTTGTTCTTGGTCACTGAGATCAGTTCTCCTTGTCCTCATTACCTGCAATCCAGCCATTCATCAAGGCATAATCAAACCATTTTCAAACGTAGCCTTAAGAGGAGTAGTAGTCTAACACGCACAGAGGCCCTTTGCCATGTTTTGTGTTGACCTTGTTAGAAAGCAGAAAATAATTCTAAACAGCTTCAGGAAGAATCATTCTTGTCTTTCTATGAGCACTGATTGTGGCCCAAGCACTTCACCTGAACACCAACAATAATGAGGGAAATGGCAAACAACCTGCAAACTCTCTCTTTCTTTCAGACTTTATTTTCTCACCGTTTACCCAGCAATTGCTGCATTTCACCCAAAATAGATCGTCAATCCATTTCTGTGTCACCTTTCTATTTCTCCACAGCAAGTTTCTTAACATGTCGGTGACACCATTTCTTCAGCTATGAAACGGAAATCCTGTACTAAAAATACTTAGATACTGGTAGTGCTGCAATTTATGCTGCCATTGTAGTGGCTAACTTGTTGTCATTTTATTTCCTCTCTAAATGTATCATTTGTGCAAAATATAGATGAACATTTAGGAAGTCAACATCAGCCCATTTCACTCCATGGCTTAAAACTCTCCCATGGCTTCCCAATGCATTTCAAGCAAACCCCAAATGATACCGTGCCTCATGATTCTCTGGTGCATTCTTTATCTCATTGAGCTTTTGCTATGATCCCATTTTTTTAGTTCTGTAAACCTGCTTAGGGTGGTTCTCCTCAGAGATATGGCATAGCTTTTCCTTCCCCTGGAATGTTTACATAGAATTTCTCCTGACTGGAGTCTTTTTTTTTTCTCTTTCATTTTTTATTGTAATTAGTAAAAGGGTTACATGATATTTGCCAGATAGAAGGTGCATTAATTCACATACATTGACTGGAGTCTTTTATACTCAGGCATGAGGCCACACATCACCACCTACAGGAAGCTTTTCTTGGTCATTCTAAACTTCCTTTAGATTCTCCCAAACTTCATTTCCTATGTTAATATTCTTAAACATGTTTTTCTCTGTAGCCATTACCACTACTCAAACAAGGGCTGCAAATGGATCAGCCACAAAACTGCTGATACTGTCATTCTTTGTTTCCTTGGCAGGCCTTCCACTGCCCCAGCCCAACCCCTCCCTGCTGTGTAATGCAGTCCTGGTTCCATGACCTGCCCCTGCCCCAAGTTTCCCGTTTCTACTCTGCATGGGGTAGACACACCAAAAGCACAAAAACAAAAGTGTGTTCCAAAGTCCTAGGTATGCAAAAGGGCACTACCCAGATGACCCAAAATAGGCAGGTACCAGCTTGGGCTGGGGTGGCGGGGGGAGGTCCCCAAGTTACAAAGACACAAAATTACCCAGCTAACCTGAGAACATGGGAGAATACTGAGAATGTACCTGCAGAACCTCATCTGAGGCTCTGTATGTCTGCATCTTTACTCAAATCCCTTTCCTTGGCATCTGAGTCAGGCCTACCCCCTGCCACTTCTTAGCAGGAGAGAAGTCAGATTTCTAGTGAATGAATAAAATAGTGTACAACTCTGTGGAGTGCTGAAAGGGCAAGTGCTGACTGCTGCCTTGAGACCCACCTCCTTTGTTCACACAGTGACAGCTGTTTACAAGGGATGCAGCAAACTTGGTTTGCATGAAAGAGTGATGAGCTGACATAAGCTCTAAAGAGGCATTTCACTATAGGAAACTGGTGAAATGTTAATATTTTAGCAATAACAAGGGATGGGAGAAGCCATTGAAGCCCTTTAAACATCCTGTGCTCCATGCTTTGCACAATTCATCTCATCTGGTCTCTCAGACAACACAGTGAAGGTGATTGACGAGGAGGAAGTAATACTGCTGTGGGTCCATTTTATAGATGGATACATTATTGTTCTGAATGAAGTGGATTGCCCAAGGAGGAGCATGAGCCTATACTCATCTGACTCCAGAACCTGCACTTGTTCAGTCACACCAGGCTACCATCTAGGTTTGACTCATCGTAGGAAGAAGCCCTGAAATGAAAGTTGACTACCTCAAGGTGCATGAGATTCTTGCGATTAGAATGTGAATATGTAGAAATATGGCCAGAGCACAAAAATTTTTGCTTTATGAATAATAGTGGAAAATAATGAGTTTCAGTACAAAGGAGAATAACGTCTAATGGCTATGTTTCTTGAGAACTGCTGGGTCAAGAAAGGGTTAAAGGCAAAGACTGCTTTACTAAAGAGCAGATCTTAGATGGGACTGAGGGTTGGGATTTTGAAGTGTGGAGCTCATTTTTATCTTCCTGCTCAACTTGGTGTAGGAAATAAATATAGAAATGTGTGTGCATTCACAGAGTCATGTAAGATATTTTGAGCCCTTTGCATTCATAGTGCTTACAAGAATGTTTGGTAAATATTATGTGCTTAATTTAAATATGTCTTGAGTGGGGGGAAAATCTGCTCCAACAAAGGCAAACAGTGGATTTTGTAGGACCAAGTTTCTCCTCAAGGGATTTTTTGGAGACATGGATTCTCTTTGGTGGGAAGTTATGTAACAGCTATATATGTCATCCTTTAGATGTCAGAAACTATAATCAACACCTTATAATTCAACTCTCACCACCATAACATGAATTAGCTTATATCAATACCAGCAGCACAGCTTATATCAACATGTGCTGCTAGTTATGCAAAGGTTGAACTGAGGTTTGCACAGTTGAGTGCACGTTCAGATCATATGTGTTAAGTGGACAGGGCTGATTCAAAGCCCAGGTTTTCATTCACTTCATGTTAGGTGGCCCAGCTACTTTGAATAATCAGCATGTTCTTTTCCAGTAGTGAAATTACATTAACTGTTTCTAAATCTAATATCTGTATTGAAGGTTGTTACCCTATACCTGGGAAGATATTCTTCCCAAACAAATACTAGTTTCTATGGAAATTGTATCTAAGGCTGTTGGAAATCATGGAAGTCATACCATTATACATCCAAATTAACATTCTGTGTGTGTGTGTGTGTGTGTGTGTGTGTGTGTGTGTGTGTGTGTGTGTGTGCTGGTCTGGGGCTTGAGCTCAGGGCCTGAGTGCTGTCCTTTTACTGCTTGAGTCACAGCTCCACTTCTGGCTCTTTTAAGTGGTTATTTGGAGATAAGAGTCTCATGGATATTCCATGTTGGACTGGCTTCCAATCACAATTTTCAGATCTCAGCTTTCTTAGTAGCTAGGATTGTAGGTGTGAGCCATAGCCAGCTCTCATGAAATTAATATCCTTTATAAGAAGAAGTCTGAACTCCTTAACATGCACTTACTATTTATTTGTCCTTTAATGTCTGTACAAAGTTATTTCCACCATCCATCATAGACACCAAAATCTACAGATGGCCAAGTTGTTTGTTTATATAAGAAAATTGATTAATACTTGTGTATTCACCTATGCACATCCTCCTAAATACTAACTGTCTTGGTTGCTATTAATACCTAATACAATGTAAGTTCTTGTGTAAGTAATAGTTACTCTGTATTATTTAGATGATAATGATGAGGTGCCTTGATATGTTCAATACAAACTCAATTTTCCCAAACATTCCCAATTCAAGATTAGTTGAACCCATGGATATAAAAGCTACAGAAGTGAAGGGATGACTACACTTTGCAATGCATTGCATTTTTTACATTATAGTACATTTTGTCTTTATCTCTTCTTTGTTACTTCATATCTATTTTCTACCATTATCTATCTCCAGCCTGAATGCTAACTGGTCCAGGTAATAATTCATCCAACCATCCATTCATGCATTCACTAACCATACATCAGGAATGTGTTTTTGTCTAGGGATAATATCTTGCCTCAGCCACCTTAAGGTACCACGAAAAGGAAGACATAATCAAAACTACCTACTGTCTATTAGCCACTTAAGCTGTAGCTGAAATTATGTCATCTTTCATGAATCCATTTCTAAGTATTTTGGTCCTTATTTATTTTTCTATCATCTTTTGTTCTTCCTCTATTATGACCTACACCATAACTGATGCACAACAAAACCTCATTTCAGGGGCTGGGAGTTTGGCCTAGTGGTAGAGTGCTTGCCTAGCATGCACGAAGACCCGGGTTCGATTCCTTTGTACCACATACTTAGAAAAAGCCAGAAGTGGTGCTGAGGCTCAAGTGGTAGAGTTCTAGCCTTGAGCAAAAGAAGCTCAAGGATAGTGCACAGGCCCTGAGCTTAAGCACAGGACTGGCAAACAAACAAACAAACAAACAAAACCTCATTTCAAGCCAGGCACTGGTGGCTTACAACTGTGATGCTAGGTACTCAAGAGCCTGAGATCTGAGGAGTGTGGTTGAAAGCCACCCCCAGCAAAAATGTCCATGAAACTCATCTCCAATTAACTAGCAAAAAAACAGAAGTGGAAATATGGTTCAAGAGGTAGAGTCCCAGCCTTGAGTAAAAAAGCTAAGTGAGAATGTGAGGCCCTGATATCAAGCCCCATTACTATTGCATGTGTACATGTGCACACACACACACACACACACACACACACGCCTACTAGCATACACACACAATGCACATGCACACAAACACGTATCTCCCCCTACCCCATTTTAGAGAGGAGTTGTATAGTTGTATTCTAAAGTCAGCGTGAAAGAACTGAATAGTTAAAGTTGCCTTTGTATACATTTGGGAACATGGTGTCACCTCAGAAACTGACTGCTATCCCCAACAAGGTAGATAGAAATCGTGTCCCTCATGTTGAAATGGATGCTCTTCCTGTGGTTAACATGCCAGACAGAAATCATGTTTGCTTGGTGCCAAATGCATATCTAGTTGAATAATTCCAAATCATTCAGCATATACCAAGATGTTCACAGTATGGCAGCCATGAGACAACCAAGATGGGCTTACCACAGCAGAGGTACATTATCCCTCCATTGTCACACTGGGGTTCATGTTCATTAAATAAATAGGAACAGTGATTGCCTGAGCCAGCCACAAGATTGTTCCCCTACCACATGAATACACACAAGATGTACCTCCGCAGACCTATTTATGCTGGTCCAAAAAGATGAACATGAAGCTCGGGGTTCTCAGAGCTTAGGAATCACTTCTAGAAATTGCATCTAGCAAATGAGGGCTTATCTGAACCTTCTTAAACAAGATTATTTTATCAGTTCCTTGGTACATACATCTTCATCATATGGTTCCTGTCTATTTTATAGTCCCATTTCTATGCTGCCTCTCTTCTAACTCAACTCAATGTTTTCCTGGTGTACAAACAATATAGGTTGCTTCACATCTCCTACCCCTGTCTGTAGCACTCCTGTCCATGCTACCTAGCAAACATTACATAGGTATTTCCAGTGTTTCTTCCTCAGTGATAGGTTGATTGGATTCATATCTCTATTCTTTATCCCTATCCTTTGTCACATGATCCTCTAGTGCCCTCCCACTCTGACTCTGGACTTAGGCATGTGAGCTTTGAGCAAATGCCAGTAAATGTGAAACAGCAAAGGCTCATAAAGTCTTTGTTATTGTACTTGTCTTGCTTATCTGCTTTCACTGTCAAAAGAATATGCCCGAGCTAGTTTACTGGAAGTAGAGAAATAACTTAGCCCTACTAAGTCAAAGAACTCAGCTATTGCAGCACCAAAACAATCTTAGATCAGCCAGCTATAAGCAATCCTCAACATGTAAGCTATCATAGTTAGTATCAGAACAGTTGCTTAGATGATCCATGCTGATTGCAAACATTTGCACCAAGTTAGTGAACCCTAGTCTAGATTAGCCATACGTACCATAGCTCTTCTATACTACTGAAGCTTTTTGTTATTAAATATTACTACAGCAACAGAAAAGGGTCTTTAAGAACTTTGATGAGCCTCTTAAGGATATAAGATAACCCCTTTATTGGTGTAACCTCTAAATTTCATATTTTCTTTCCTTTATTAAACTCATAATACATTTTATTATTATAAATATTTGGTGGGTGAATCCATCATTTTTAAAATTAATTTTTAAACCTTATTCTCCTCTCTAGAGTAGCAGCCTCCTTGCCAACAAGACTGTCTTTGTGAGGGAGTTGAGGTATGTAGTCAAAAAAGTTTGGC
The DNA here is from genome assembly GCF_031878675.1 of Megascapheus bottae. Classification (NCBI taxonomy): domain Eukaryota; kingdom Metazoa; phylum Chordata; class Mammalia; order Rodentia; family Geomyidae; genus Megascapheus; species Megascapheus bottae. The sequence goes on along the minus strand of NC_143514.1, from coordinate 47,413,070 downwards.
TTAGCTGGGTAAGAATCACAGCTTGGCAACTAGCAAGTTTTCTGACCTTGAGTCTTGAGGTAAAAAACAAGGATAGCAGTCACAACTTCTGCAGGCCTCCAGAGGCAACTAGAGGAAGAAATCTATAGAACGAGGCCAGCGTGAACAATGCAAATCAGCTCCAGGGCTTCATCCGATATTATTTGGTTTAGAAAATTAGTGAATTGACATTTCCATGGCAAATTTTTAGAAAGAGGGCTTCAGAACATCTTTTATTCCATTACCAAACTCCTAACATCTCTGATGCTCATGGAAGCTGATGCTTCAATTTCCTAAACCTATCGGCACAATAAAGGATTCCTTGGAGAACCATCTTTACGACTTAACATCAGCCTAATGCAGTTCATTTCATTTTTCATTGAAAGCAAAAGTTGAAGTCTGCTGCTTATAAATCAGTTCTTCCTGCAATGCTTTCAAGAAATACAGACTTTTGGCTTGTGCTGCTTGCTCACCAGTGGATAGGTCAAGTATCCTTGCCGATTGAGTTCCATTCTGCCCAATTAAGGAACAGGTACTCACCTCTCCGGAGACAGGTGGTCCTCTTTCACAGACACTGCAAAAACAAGAGGCAGAGAGTGAAGGAAGTGTTGGTAGGGTCTTGGTTAAAGGGAACGTTGATCATGACATGACGTGACCTCAGAGAACAGGTATTTAAATGGAAGCTCATTTGTGCTGCAATATTCCTCATGTCTACCCCATGACCCCCAAGTACCTGTCCCTATACTGCAGCTCATGATCATACTTTATGGTGTCATTTGACTTTGACCTCCCTGAGGACCAACACATCTATGGGGTTTAGTCTCATTTCCATCACAGAGTCTGGCATAGAGACTATAGCTGCTCAGTAGTTGAAAGAACACTGAAGATTTTACTGAGTGCTTCCTAGTGTGCCAGGGAGAGTACTGGTTAATTTCTTAGGTATTACCATATTATACATAAACCATATTGTATATCATATACCATCATACATATACATATACCATATTATACAATTATCCTCGGCTATTGAAGGTACCACTTTCCCCCTTTTACAGATGAGGAAAACAAGTCTCCGTGAGCACCATGTAAACTTATATATAGTTAGTAGGTATAGGGATCTAGGTTCTACAAAGCTCATTTTGCTATAAAAAGATTTAGCATTTTGTTCTATGCTCCCCGAATTATTTAATGTTTATATAAAAAAATCACACATAGTAGGGCTGTGATGTAGTTAAGTGATCAACTGTTTGTCTAGCAAGTGCAACGTCCTGAGTTTCATCCCTGGTACCGAAAAGGACAGGAAAAAAAAATCACACATAGCCTTCTTTGATATGGATGGAGATGGGTTTTTGTATTACTAAGGTTTACTTCCAAGAGTGCTGTTTCTCCACAGAGAATTTTCTTTGAGGATAAAGCTTAGCATGAGTTGTATTGTTGGTTCTCAAAGAATAGTCCATGGACTAGCATTCCCTGTTAACCTATTGAAAGGCAAAGCCTCGGGCTCTCAACCCAACCAACTGAATCAGAAAATCCAGGGATGAGGCCCTGTGACGTGAGTTTAAACAAGATCTCTAGGTGATTCTGATACATGCTCCTGGTTGAGCTTCCACATTAGAAAAATTCCAAGCTGAGGTTGCCCAGAGCAGCCAAATGAACAAAGACGCATTAGCTCTGTGGGTATGCACCATCTGTGATGCTGCTATCACAGGAACACAAATGTTAGCAGAGCCCCACACACCACTTCACAGTGTATGTTCCCCGCATGCTTCCTTAGAGCAAACCTAAGCAAAGGCATTCATGGTGTCAGCAAGATGGGCTGGGGTGGGAGCCATGAGGGACCAGAAGTGCTGTTTTAAAAATGCTGGAGCAAAGGAGACACAAAACAGCAGGGGAAAAGGGCTCCCAAGGCTGCTTCTTGGAAAGGATCAGAAAGGGCTGGAGCCTTCACTGAATTGTTGAAGGCAAATCACAAGGCCCTGGGGGAACTCTGCCAAAAGGATCTCAGGTCAAGTTCAAATTGACTACCTCATCTTCACCTCCTTCCTTCTGAGTCTCTTCCCAACACAGGTTTTTCAGCAAACTTAACGGTTCACTGCCTCTTTGCCCAGCCATCTTGTTGTTTGTTTCCTCTTGGAGAGATTCCCAGTGATCAAAAGCAGTGCTCCCAGGGGAAGTGAGCTGGCCCAGGAGGGATAAGAGGCCAATTCCAGCAGATTTGTCATTTTATATGGGCAAGTTGTCACAGCCTATACTTGAGAATAGGGGTGATGCTAGAGCTGCTTGCTTTCCTATGGAAGAGCAGTGGTGGCATCCTTTTTCCCTGAGGCCTGGGTTGGAGAGGGAGGTGACATGAGGAAACAGGTACAAGCACCCGTGTGGTCTCCAGGCTGGCCATGTGTGGTGCCCTGCATGTTTCCTTACCTTCTTTTGGAGTCTTGGTCGTAGCAATAGACTGTTTCTGGAAGGCCTGGAGGTTCACTGTGGGAGGCTTTGAAGGCTTTCGGGGAGGTGGACCCAGAGATTCAATGGAAGGAAGGGGCTTCGTTTTGGGAAGTTGGTCATGTCCAATAGCTGGCTGGTTTTCTGAGCAGACAGGAAAAACATGAGTTCACTGACTGTGATGACTTTTCAGGTGAAACTACTTTTTTTTTTTTAATCCTGTTTTGGTTCCCTCCCTTCTATCTTTTCTCCATCTAGCACTCACTATGCCCCAGTCCAAATATGTACCTGCTTATGGCACCATTCTCATGTTGCGATGAAGGTACTCAGTATTACCTGTTCACTCCATTTCCACCATTTACTAGACGACATGACTCCAGCCTTTCACACAGCTCACCCACGCACCCACTGTTCAGACATCCAGACTGGATGTCCTTCCAAGTTTCTCCTCTCTTTAAGGCATTTCTCATGCCCTTCCAGATTCTGGGTTGCTATTCTCTGTCTTGTAAATTTTCATTAATTCTTTTAAGACTCTGCTCAGATGACAGCTTCTCTAGAACATATATTGAGTTATCCTAAAAATCAAACCCAGAATGAACCACTCTGACTTGTTCTTCTTTCTCTTTCTCTCACAATAAGCATTTGATAACACATGGGTAATTACACCATCTCCATTTCACAGAGTAACAGGAAGCCAGACCATTGTCCCAATAAGGATAGATTCCCCTAGACAGGCATCAGATTGTGTTTATCTCCTAGGACCAAGCATAGGACTACCTCAGAAAGGACATGTGGTGATTATTAGCTGGAAGGATACCTCAAGCACTGACGAGATAATAACATGGGACATAATGAAGAATAAGACGTAGTCTGTGATTTCTAGGTCTCATAGACTCAGACTACCTTCAAAAGTGACTTTGTGGTACTTTGCATCTATTAGTTTTATGTTCTGAATTTTTCTAGGACAATCCTAATTTTACTAGTTTGGTCTTTGTAGTCACCAACCTTATTCCAACTGAAATTCCATTATTATTATGTATGAAAATTATATCTTCCTTGTACATTAGAAAAAGCACAAAATCCTATAGAAACGGAAGCAGCTTGATTTTTGGATCACAGAATACGGTAGTTTACTGTATGGGCCACCCATGCTAAAACAAAGGCAGCAGACTGGGGCTTTTCACTTAGCTGCGGCTGGAGATTTCTTTGTGTTGTCGTCTTCTGTCTTGGAGGGAAGGCAAAGCTTTTTTCCTCTATTATTAGTAGGGAAATTCCCTGAATCTCTGAGCTAAAAATTCTAGTTTTTAGACTTAATCCCAATGTCAGATTTCACCAGGACATAGGGAAAATGAAATATTGCTCACTAATTGGGCTCCTAATTTTTTCTTTCTCTGAATGACTTGTTCCCTTCATTTAACTCAAAAGTTCCATCTATGGATGATTGATACTCTTTTCCTCTTTCCATTCTTTTTCATCTATCTTTCTTTCCACTTGCCCTTTTTTCCCATTACACACATACATACATGAATTGACTGGGGATATATATATATATATATATATATGTAGGAATATATACATACATGTATGTATTATTGTGTTAAAGTATGGAATTAAATTTTATTTGAGAAATATTCAGTATCCATAAGAAAGCAAAAAGCACAATTATTGTTAAAATATAGTGGATCATAATGGATTTCAGTTCAGTAAGAGAACCTCAAGATATTCATGGGTAAATTTCCTTCTATGTTATATGGTATTGGTGTAGCAGGAAATCACAGCAGAGCACACAATAATAAATCTCTGGTAAATTTGTATGGCAAAGTAAGGAGAAACTACTTGAGCAGAGGTGGTCTTTATCCTATATAACATACTCAACCTTATATGACAATAGATAACAGAATTTAGGAACAGAGGGCCCAACAAAGTACAATATTTTTGTTGGTCCTGGGGCTTGAATTCAGGGCCGTCCCTGAGCTCTTTTCCTCAAGGGTAGCACTTTATCACTTTAAGACACAGCACCACTTCTACTTTTTCACTGGTTAATTGGAGATAAGAATCTCACAGACTTTCCTGCTCATGCTAGCTTTGAATCAAGAGCCTCAGCCACCTAAGTAACTAGGATTACAGGTATGAGCCACCAGCACTCAGCTCCAAATAACAAATTTTGAGGAAACAAATTTGGGATACAAGGACAACCTGTATCCCAATGCCTCCCTAAAGAAGGTATTTGATGTTGGTTTAACTTCTCTGTAGAAAGCAGTTCATGCAGTTTTTAAACACCAGGGTCCTCTAGGTTGCTGTGCGAGTTTTTGTGAATAATAATGGTTGTCACAACAAACCAGTTTCTAAATTTCAGGGCCTAAGGCTGACCACGTACTTTGCTCACACAAAGTCCATGATGGGTCATCTACCCTTGCCTCTATCCTAGGGTGATACTCTCAAGCAGACATGGCCTCCAGGTTATCACAAGAAGTTAAGCAATAGCCCCGAGAAGACAGATCGGCCTTGAAAGGGCTACTTCATGCTTTTTCTCATATTCCAGAAGTAGCTATAGTGCCCTACGTTGGTTACTAAAGAGGCTGGCTAGGGTAGGAAAGCCCATACAATATTTCTAAAATCCGAGTGCCATGTTTTTGGTGAGATTTGAGTGTCCGAAAAGGATCCATGGTGACTGACACTTAGGCTGTAGAGTGGTGGTGTTAAGAAGAATGGATCCTTTAAGAGGTGGGGCCAAGTAGTAGGTCCTTAGGTCACTGCGGGTAGGAAGTAGTTATAATGTGACCTTTGGACTAAGGAATCATTCTCCCCCCCCCCCCAACTTCTCTGCTCCTGGTTTTAGATGCAATCAGTTTGCTCTTGCCTAACTCTTGTTACATGGATGTAAAACTACTGATATAAAGAAATCAGTAACTTCAGTAAATTAAATATATATAATAACTATATGTAAGTTGTAACTATATAATCATAATTATATATGCATATTATTACATCCAGGTTCAGTATAATAATAAGATATTAATAATAAATAAGTCATAAAACAAATAAAACTGTAGAGATCTATGTAGCATATTTTATGTGGGCTAATGAGCTAGGAGATAAGAAGCAGGAGGAAAGTCAGAGACATTGCAAGGGCTCAAATTCAATTTTTTAAAAAAATTTTATTGCCAGGATTATGTACAGAAGGGTTACAGTTACATTTGCCAGATAGTAGGTACATTACTTCTCACTCATACAAAATATTCCAGATAAATGAATTTTAATCCTCGTCTTTCTCCTCTTCTTCGTCCTGGTTAAACTGGAAGCAATGTAATTCATAACTCTCTTTGCTGTTAGCAACTACATGTAACCAATCACGTAGATTATTCTTCTTCAAATATTTTTTGAGATATTTCAAATACTTTCTGGAGAAAGGCACCTCAGAGGTTACAGTGATCTTGCTCCTGCTTCTCTCAATGGTGACCACCCCGCCACGAGATTTCCAGCTTTCTGGTTCATCTTGATTCTCTCTTAGAGTAACTGCTCAAAATTGGCAGCATCCATGATTCCATTTTCTACAGGGTGGGTGCAGTCCAGGGTGAACTTCAGAACCTGTTTCTTTTTTTGCCCCCCTTTGCCACAAGCTTTTTCATGGGTGCTATTGCAGCGGTGGAGGCAGAAAGGGCCCCTTCTCATGTCTTTGTAGTTCCCTCTTCCACCCCCTCCCAATCATCTTTTTTTTTCCCCACCCTTCCCTTCCCTATTTCAAATAAACAAATAAACATACATACAATATACCTAGAAATAAAGTCAGATATGGTAACATGAGATTAATCATAAGGGGAAAAAAAGAGAAGAGAAAAAAGAGTACATTAAGAACAACAATCACAAAGACAAACTTTTTGGTTTTCATATCCTAGAGTTCATTTCATTTAGTCTCATCCTACATGACCTTATGTACATAGGTTCTGAGCTATTGTAATCCTCTGCTAGAAGAGTCCTAATGACTACAAGTGAGGGAAATCATTGAGCCCATGTTTCTTTGGGTCTGGCTTACTTTACTTAATATGATTTTTTTCCAAGTCTTTCCATTTCCTTATGAATGTGGAGATGTCATTCTTTCTGGTGGCAGCCTAGAATTCCATTGTGTACAAGTACAACGTCTTGTTGATCTAGTCATCACCTGAGGGGCATCTGGGTTGGTTTGATATCTTAGCTATGGTAAATAATGCCGCAGTGAACATCGTTGTATATTAGTATATTCTTGTTTCTGAACATTTGGGTAAATGCAAAGGAGTGGATTTTCTGGGTCATATGTGAGCTACATTGCTTTCCAGAGTGACTGAATGAGTTTACACTGTCGCCAACAGTGTAGTAGCATTCCCTTCTGGCCACATCCCTGCCAGCATTCGTTGTTATTAGATTTCTTGATGATGGCCATTCTAACTGGAGTGAGGTGGAATCTTAGAGTTGGTTTGATTTGCATTTCTTGCTTGGCCAGAGATGTTGAGCATTTCTTCATGTGCCTATATGCCATTCTTATTTCCTCTTCAGAGAAATTTCTCTTTAAGACTTTGGCCAATCTTTTAATGGGATGGCTGTTTCTTTGAGGATTTGTTTTTGAGAGATTCGATTTTTTGAGCTGTTGATGTATTTTAGATATGAGGCCTTTGTCAGTTGTATGGCTACTGAAGATCTTTTCCCACTCTGTGGGCTTTCTATTTAACTTGCTAGCTATCTACTTTGCCATACAGAAACTCTGTGGTTTAATGCCATCCCATTTGTCCAAACTTTCTTTAATTTGTTGTGTTTCTGCATATTTATTAAGGATGTTTAGACCTGTGCCAAGAAGACCTAGTGTATCTCCTATTTCTCTTTGTAAAGTTTTCAGGGTATCTGCTTTTATGTCAAGGTCTTTGATCCATTTGAAATTAATCCTGGTGCAGGGTGACATAGAAGGATCCAACTTTAGTTTTCTGCATGTGCCTAAACAGTGGTTAAGCACAGTGCTTAACACGTGCTGGCAGCACCACTTGTTGAAGAGGCTGTCTTTCTTCCACTCTATTTTTTGGTTCGCTGATCAAAGATTAGGTGGCCATAGGTCTGTAGGTTAATATCTGGGTCCTTAGTTTTTTCCATTGGTCCTCAGGCATGTTCTTGTGCCAGTACCAAGTTGTTTTGGTTACTATAGCTCTGAAATAGAGTCTAAAGTTTGATATTGATATTCCTCTTGTGCTGTTCTTTCTGCTAAGAATTATTTTTGCTGTATGGGGGTCTTTTATTATTCCATATGAATTTTTGGATTGCTTCCTCTATTTCATTAGAGAATGACATTGGGATATTGATGAGTATTGCACTGGGTTTGTAGATAGCCCTTGGCAGGGTTGCCATTTTCACAATGTTATTCTTCCAATCCAGGAGCATGGGATGCTTTTCTACTTCCTTTCTTTAGGTTTAACTTCCTTTCTTAGGTTTTTTAAAGTTTTCATCATAATGGCCCTTTACATTCTTAGTTAATTCCTAGGTACTTTATTTTCTTTGAGTCCATCACAAAAGGAGTTGCTTTCATGATTTCTCCTTCACTATTATTGTTGTTGGAATACAGGAAAGCAGTTGATTTTTGAGGTTTAATTTTATACCCTGCTATTTGCCACAGTTTCGAATCTGCTCAAGCTGATTTGGTCTTAGGAACAAAAACCTTGGTAAAAATCCAAATAAAAGTAATAAATCTAATAGTATTCTCTCTTGGGAACAGAGTCAATAGAGTTCTTTAAATACATAATCATGTTATCAGCAAAGAGGGGAAGTTTCACTTCCTCTTTCTCTATTTGGATCCCCTTTATGTTTGTTTCTTGCCTTATTACTCTGGCTAGGAATACAATAGGATATTGAGTAGAGAGAGTGGACATTCTTGACTCATTCCTGATTTTAGAGGAAATGGCTTTAGCTTTTCACCATTAAGTATAATGCTAATGTAGTTTGTCATGCACAGCCTTTATTATACTGAGAAATGTTTCTTGGATTCTTAATTTTAGCTTTTAGCATAAAGAGGTGTTGGATCTTGCAAATGTTTTTTCTCTCTATTGAGATACATCTTGTTGATGTGATAAATTATATTAATTGACTTGCATATATTGAATCAGCTTTGCATCTCTGTGATGAATCCTGTTTGATCATAGTGTATAATTTTTTGATGAGTTTTTGAAGACAATTGGCCAGAATTTTGTTGAGAAATTTTGCATCAATGTTCATCAAATTAATGAGTCTATAGCTCTCTTTCTTTAGTGAGTCCCTGTCTGGTTTTGGGATGAGGGTTATGCTGCCTTCGTAGAATGAATTTAGCAAAAAGCCTTCACTTTCAATTTCATTGAAGAGTTTGAGGAGTATTGGTCTAAGCTTTGCTTTGAAGGCCTTATAGAGTTCAACTGTGAATACATCAGGTCCTGGGCTTTTCTTGGATGGGGGGTCTCATTGCCATTTCTGTTTCATTGCTTGAAATGGGTCTGTTTAGTTGGAGTAGGTCTTCTTGGTTCAGTTTGGGTGTGTTAATATTGGCTAGAAATTCAACCATCTCTTCTAGATTCTCAAATTTGTTGACATAAAGATTTGAAAAGTATTCCCTTATGATGCTCTGGATCTTGGTAATTTCTGTCGTGATATTTCCATTCTCATCCATGATTTTGTTTATTTGGGTGTGCTCCCTTTGTTTTTTGGTAAGATTTGCTAGGGGGTCTGTAATTTTGTTAATTTTTCAAGAACCAACTCTTTGTTTTATTGGTTCTTTCTATGCCTTTTTTGGACTCTGATTCATTTAATTCTGCTTTAATTTTAATAATTTGTTTCTTCTACTGGATTTGGGATTAGTTTGTTGCTCTTTTTCCAAGAGCTTAAGGTGCACCATTAAATTGTTATTTTGAGATTTTTCTAATTTGTTAATGAAGGAACTCAGATCCATAAACTTTCCTCTGAGTGCTGCTTTTGCTGTGTCCCATAGGAGCTGGTATTTTGTGTGCTCCTTTTTGGTAAATGCCATAAACTGTTGAATTTCTGTTCTGATCTCCTCAATGACCCAGTGGTGATTCAACAAGGTGTTGTTCAATCTCCATGAGTTACAGGGTTTTTCTTATTGGAGATTGGTGTTCAGTTCCAATTTTATGCCATTGTAGTATGAGAGAATTCAGGAAACAATTTCATTATTTCTGCAGGTTTGCTTTATGCCCTAAAATGTGGTCTATTTTGGAAAATGTTCCATGTGCTTCTGAAAAAAATGCATATTCTGGTGTTGCTAAGTGGAACAATCTGCAGATGTCTGTTAGGTGTATTTGGTCTATGCAGTTGTTCAATTCTGAGGTTTCTTTGTTGAATTTTTTTCTGATGACAGTGGTGTCTTAAATTCACCAACAACCACTTTGTGTGGTTTTAGTGTAGGTAAAGTTTGTTTGATGAAGTTGGGTGATCTGGCATTAGGTGTGTAGATATTTAGGACAGTTATAACCCCTGGTTATATCCCTTTAGTAGTATGTAATAACTTTCTTTGTCTCTTCTCATTAATTTTAGTTTGAAGTCTATTTTATCTGATATGAGGATGGTACCTTCAGTGTGTTTATGGGGTCCATTAGCTTGATAGATTTTATTCCAGACTCTTACTCTCAGAATATGTTTGTTTTCTGGGGGGCAAGTTGTGTCCCTTTCTTTGTTTTTGCCAGTTCTGGGCTTTAACTCAGGGCCTGAGCACTGTCCTTAGACTTCCTCAAGGCCAGAGCTCTACCACTTGAGCCTCAGCACCACTTCTGGCTTTTTTCTATGTATGTGGCACTGAGGAATCGAACCTGGATCTTTATGCATGCTAGGCAAGCATTCTATCACCAGGCCAAACTCCTGGCCCCCAAAATGTGTCTCTTGAAGATCACAGAAATATGGATCTTGCTTTTTTATCTAACTAGACAGTTTACGCCATTTAATTAGAGAGTTAAGTCCAAGGATATTGAGAGTTAGGATTGAAAAATATTTACTAGTTCCTGCCATTTGTTTCTATTTCATTAGGGCCTGCGACTTGTCAATTCTTGCTGTAATTATCTGGTATGCTTTTGGGTGCCATTTCTCTGTTAACATGTTTGCATTGATTTTCAATGTGTAGAACATCTTTGAGAATTCTCTGTAATGCTGGTTTGGTTGATATATATTGTTCCCGTCCTGTAGGACATTTTTATTTTTCCCTCAGCTATGAATGAGAACTTAGCTGGTTACAGTATTCTTGCTTGGTAGTTATTTGTCTTTAGGGCATGGTCTACATCATTCCAAGCTCTTCTTGCTTGCATGTCTCTGCTGAGAAATGTGTGGTTATTCTGATTGGTTTTCCTTTGTAGGTAATTGTTCTCTTCTCCCTGGCCGCTTTAAGGATTCTTTGCTTGGTCTCTATTGATCCTGTACAGATTATAATGTGGAGGTGGGATGTCCTTTTCTGGTCAAGTCTGTTTGGGGTTCTATAAGCTTCTTGTATCTGGATGGTCTTTCTGATTATTTGGGAAGTTCTCTGAGATGATTCCCTGTAGTATATTTCCAATTCCATTAACCTCCTTCTCCAGGTCCTCCTCAATACTGCTCAGCCTTAAATTAGGCTTCCTAATAGTATCTTGGAGTTCCTGAAGAGATCTGTCATATTTCTTGGACTTGGTTTGAATCATTTTCTGGTCTTTCTCTATAAATTCTAGGCCTTCTTCTACTCCGGAGATTCTCTCTTCTGCATTGTCTAATCTGCTATCAATACTTTCTACTTTGTTCTTCATTTCTCTTCTGTTTGGTCATAAAATGCAATGTTATTTTAAGTAATTTAAGATCCTCTACAAGGAGAGGCCATGTAGGGTTGTACTCATCCAACTGCCCACCTGTCCATCCATCTATCCCATCTATCATTCAATAAATATTTCTGAAGAATTATTCAACCCAGCCTTCTTTTTCTGGGGATATGCTGGGAAGGAAGTCAAACATTTATCATTTTATAATCCACAGCTTACTTAGGCAAGCATAAATACGTAGGGATTTTCCACGTAGAGATAAATGGTACGAATAAAACCAAAGTAAGAGACAAAGGTGATTGGAATGGCATAGCTATTTTGCATAGAGTGACTCACAAAGTCCACTGAGAACAGATGGCTCTTTGGACAAAGATTTTGAAACAATTAGGGCACAAGCCTTCAAAGACCTCACAGAAGAGTGTTCTGGACAAAGGTAAAGACAAGTACAAAGATCTGGGGTGGAGTCATCCTGGTGTATCTGAGTAAGGCAATGTGGCAAGAGAAAAAGAGCAAGAGAACTTGGCAAAGACCAAGTTTCAGAGGCACTGTTAGACGGTGAGAGCTGACTGAGGAGGAGAGTAATGTGATGTGGTTTATTCTTTAGTGGTTCATAGTGTCTGTCAGGAGAACAGAAGGCAAGGGCTGTTGACATTGGTCCAGTTGAGAGATAATTATGTGGACAAGACTAAGGGTTAGAAATGGACAGAAATTGAGGGTCCCCAAATGTACTTCCGTGGTAGAATCAAGAGCTCAACGGTAGATTCAATGAGAAGAATAGGACAGGAGGGGGCAGAGTGAAAAAGAGAGTACTACCCCTAGGTTTTGGCCTGGAAAAGTGGAGGGTAGTTGTGCTGCTTACCCAGACAGAGAAAACTGATAATACATCTCACTTGTAAGACTGCTCATGTTCATGCATTTATATGAAACACAGTTAGGATCCAAATCCATGTTAGTTCAAACATAATTCTGGGAGATTAAGCACTTTACTCAAACCTGAGACTACAGTTTAATAAGACAGGTTTATAATCATCCTGTTACATCAGTCAAGTCCCAGATATAACTACTCCAAATCAGCAAGCTTTAAATGGAAAATAAATACAATGGCCTCTCCTGGAGGCCTATGGAAACTCAATCACTTACCTGGAGCAGGATTGGCTGCCTTGCTTTTCTTAGTACTGAGGTTCTCCTCACTCTTCCTACCATTCTGAGGAAGTAGAAAAGAAGATTTTTTGGAGATCACACATAATTCACTCTGGGCTGTTGAGTTCCTCTCAGAAGGAGCAAGTCTTGTGGTTTTCTGCTCTTCTTGACAGAAGGTCCTGTTCTCGCAGTTAGTGAGAATAGATGAAGACATCTGGCTCTTCTGAGAGGAAACCTTCTCCCAGTTCCAGAGTTTGTCTCTGAAGCTGTTGGCCACCATTTCTTCCTGCTCCTGGGATAGCTTAGTGCTTGACTGAGCCCCTTCCAACAGCAAAGAATCCTGAGAATTTTGTGAGCCCACTGCAAACTTTTCTGGAGGTCCTGGGGTACTTAAACACTTCTGAATTTCATTCCTTGAAGTAAACTTCATTTTCTGGGTTTTGGGAGACTGAGACTCCTGGCTAGAACAATATGCTGGGGGCCAGTTGAGGTTGGATGAGAGAGGTTTACCATTGGCCCACATCTGTGTTGATTGTGTGCATCCCCAGTCACTCTTTTGAAGAACACCTACTGGGAATTTGATAGGTCCTGGAGGAGGAGGGGTGTCGAACTTTTGAAATTTGGCTCGAAGTTCCCGGAAGTTTCTTACTCCTTCCTAAAAACATAAGGGGGTGTGTGTGGGTGGAAGATAGTTTTATTATTCCAGGAAAATATTGGCTGGTTTCATCATGCAAGTTAGGAGTTTCTAACAGTGATAAGATGCAATTGCTTGTGGGTTGGGCAACATTAGCTAGTAAAGTTGCTGTTTATGAGAAATAGATAAAATGATTTTCTCCTTGTTAAAGTACTTCAAATACTTTAATGTCTAATCTTATCATGGTATAAAAAGAAAATGTAGAGAAATGAAGATTGCTGATACAAACTTTAATACTTGTTGATAAAAACTTCTTTTGTGTGTATGTGCCAGTACTGGAACTCAGTGTGCTGTCCTTTACCTTTACCAGTTTTGCTCAAGGCTGGTGCTCTAGCACTTCAGCCATACCTTCACTTCGGACTTTTGGTGGTTAACTAGGGATAGTCATCTCGAGGACTTTCCTGTCCAGGCTGGCTTTGAACCATGGTACTCATATCTTAGCTTTCTGAGTAGCTAAATTTTCAGGTATGAGCCACCAGCATCCAGCTCAATAAAATGTCCCTCCCCCCATTGGCCTATAAAAATTAAGTTACCATCTGTTCATGAGGTTCATGAGTGTATGAGGTTCTACATAATACATTCCCAATTATCTCAAAAGATAGTGGGAATGTATCTTTAACCACCACAAATCAGGGCTGTCCTTACACCAAATGAAGCTGTTCATAATTTGTACTGGCTTGGCTAATGTGTTCTGGCATCACAAAGTGAACATCATCTACTTGTCAATTGTCTTCTTGCCACTTCCCCTCCTGGTCAGGTTGCAGATTTTTAGTTTCATGTACACAGAACATCTCTATGGCACTACTTTGATTTTACCATCAATATGCCTTCTGGAAAGGGCCAGGCAGAGTGTATGAGCTTCCCTGATTCTTTTTCAATATTTTGCTCTTTCTTCATGTCTTGGCCGCTGAACTTCGCACTGTGTAGTAAGTCTGGAATCAAACACTGGTACCATAAAGGCCTATATTCAAATTCTGACCCTTTCTTTCTTCTAGACAATTACTCTGAGAAACCTGATCTTACCTTAAGGGCAGTAGTGTTATATAAAGACATTTTAATTGTACAGTGTCTGTCACACAGCCAATAAAACCATTAAAAAAAGCTAAATTCTCCTTTTGTGTTTTCAGCTCTGCTGGATGATATGCTCTTCCCTTTGAGGAGTCATCTTAAATCTAGTATATGAAGATGGGAAGGGCAGAGGAAGAGCATGGCCAGGGCTCCATAATGAGCTGATCCAGTCAAGTGAGGTTCCTCTTCTCCTTCCTATTCTCCCACTACATTTAACTTATCTTTGTATGTGTGTCTTATCACCTTTTACTATCACAGGAGGCTGTGGGAGCTGTTCAAAAAGCAAGAGCCACTATCCTCTCATGGTCACATTGCAGTTTCTTTTTATTTCATGTACACAGATCATCTCCATGGTAGTGACTTTGATTCTGGCAGTTGAGGAAATGTTGGGTGACCTTTTCTTGCCATGTTTACAGTTGACTCACACCTGCTCTCTGAGGACTAAGAAAGGAAGGGATAATTGAGCAAGACACGTAAAGAGGTGGGCTGAGAGCTGCCTTGCATTCTCTCTTTATTTTTCATCCTCTGTATTTCTCTCTTCTCTCATCCATCTACCCACTGCCCATGCAGACATTAGCAGCCCTCTCTATAAACTGAAAATGGTTAATTTCTTATCTTTCAGTCAGCACCCAAGTTATTTCAGCTATTCCTCCTATCCCTGGACAAGGCAGAAGCTTATACTGGGTGTGTAGTCAGCAATTCTGCGCATGACAGTCAGAGCTCACCTTAGCCCCTTCAAGTTAGGTGCCTTGGGCAATCTACTTCACTTCTCTGAGCCTTATTTTTTCCACTCTAAATTGGGACTTATGAATGCACATAACACATTCTGTTTATTTATTCATCTGTTGATAGATATTTTGTTGCTTCTATATTTTAGGTACTGTGAATCATACTGTCATAAATCTAGTTGTACAAATACCTTTTTGAGATCTTGTTTTCAATTATTTTGGTATATGCCCAGAAGTAGAATCCAGTAGAATTACTAGATCATATGATAATTCTATTTTTAAACTTTTGAGAAAGCTGTCTACTGTTTTCCATAGCAACGACCCTATTGTATACACCTGTCAACAGTATATAGAGATTCCAATTTATCTATATCCTCCTCAACACTTTTTTTAAAATAGAAATCAACTTAATGGCTGTAAGTTGATCAGTGGGTAAGTCTGTTTTTGAAGTAACATTTATTTTTACCTCTTCAGTATTTAAAGCCATGTACAGTATTATTACTTGATAGATTTCTATCTCTGAAGTACTGAATTAAGCAAAGCCCTAATTGGAGATAGAAGTGTGAATTTGTAACCTCTGAAGGAAGGGCCTGAATGAAGGGCAGAAACCACTGGTTCAAATCAAGAGTGGATCTGATTATTCCTCACTTAGTGCTCTTTTCAACTAATAATCACTTAGCATCCACTACATAGAATCTGCTTTACCCAGTCCAGGGTTCTGCTCCAATGTATTACATTATAATGTCAGAGTGAGACAAAAACATAAGCAAATGCACAAGAAAACATTAAAGACCCATGCTATATGTAGATGTATGCAGCTGACACATGGTATCTGAGTGACTAATTTTCAGAGGAAGAGTACAGAAGCCATTCCTTTTCTCAACCATGTGCCAAAGCAGAAGCTGGCCTGGATGATCCTCAGAGTCTCTTCTGGCACCTTTTTTGATGCTTTTTGCTATATACATCACCCAGAGGTGGGAGTTCTAGGTTCAGAACATGAGCCCAGTGGTATGAAGATGGGCAGAAAAATGGCTGGAATATCTTCTCATTAAGACCAGAAGCTACTCTGTGGTTCCAAGCATTCTCCCTAACTCTTGAGGATCCCCAGGAACCTGCTCTTTCTTCCTGTGACTGCCTTCAGGCTTTTCTCACTTATGCTGGAAAACATTTCTTTGTAGTTTCATTGTTTTGCCTCTGAGTGCCTGTAATCCTCCATTTATCCAGCTGTTAGACAAATCTGTTTAAAAACACAAATCTGATGATAGAACTCCAAAGTTTTCAAACAGGTTCAAATGCTGTTACATAGCACCCAAGTTACATCCTAATCCCAACCAGTTAATTTTCTGATGTGATTCTGGATCACTTTCCAGAATGTGGCCTTCCTTCTAACCCCAAGGAATTATTTACATTTGTCCAAATTCATGTTCCTTTCAAGTCTCTGCCATTTTGATTTATCTATTTCCTTGCCCCACAATGCACATCTTTCTCTCTTTTGGAGAAAAGAATCTCAATGTGTAACCTAAACTGGCCTGGAACCCTTGATCATTCTTCTAAGACCTCCCAAGTGCTAGGATTGCAAGTGTGTTCCACCAAGTCCAGCTCTCTTTCAACTTCTTGAACTAAATGAAGGTCACTGCTTGTTCAAAATTCAACTTGTATAATCTCATAATTCTAATTAGTAATCACTAAGGCTTTCAATATGAATAGTCAGGACCTTTGCTTTCAGAGCTGATGGAATTGGGGAGAGAGATACATATAGGTCACTCTGATCTAGCATGGGAAATTACTAAATACTCAGCAAAATTTTTTCTATGAGAGTAGAGAAAAGCTGCTTGTGATGCAACCTAGAGATTAAAAGTAGCTTCTGGAAGATAACTACTCAGGTATGACAGAGGGAGTCAGAGGAACAGAGACAATGATAGAGGGGGGGGGAAGAGAGAGAGAGAGAGAGAGAGAGAGAGAGAGAGAGAGAGAGAGAGAGAGAGAGAGAGAGAGAGAGAGAGAGAGGACACAGCCATGTATACCAGCATGCTGCATATAGAAAAACAAGCCACCCCACATCTCTGAAATCCTAGTGTCCAAGTGTGAGGCTGGAAAGACTCAAAGCTACATCTCCTGATAGTATCTGAAGTGGCCTCCAGCATAGATTGTGATTTCTAACTAATATATCAAAGGCACAACCACTGTTAGTCAAAGAGCAGCTTTGTTCTACTCTTCTGTGTACCTCACCCTGAGTGCTGCCCCGCTCATCAGCCCTCTACAGTGAACCTCCCTCTAATGCAGAATCTGCAAATCTCAAAGCTATGTCCCTGGGATGCATTCAGCTGGAGTCCTGCCAAGTGGAGGTGTAGGAGATGGACGTGAGAACCAATCTTTGGGGAGCAGCTGAGACAGGGTAGGCCTACTCTTCAATGGGTGGCTGTACCTAGAAGTTCGCACTGAAATAACCCAATATCTGCATACAAACGCCTCCAAAATAATTCCTATCCAAATAATTCCCAAATGGTCTATAATAAATCCCTTTCTGTTCAAATCAACAATAACATATTAAGTCTTATGCAATGAAGAACCCTGGTAAATAGAGTCTGGTTTGGTTTCTTCATGGCGCTATGAGCATCTGGCATATGCTTTGTCTTCCTCCATCAGAATGTAAACTCCATGAGGAAAGACACTGCATCCATTTTTCATTACCTAGCAGCAGTGTCTGGAAACAATGGACACTCTAAAATATTGATGAATCAATGAAGATTTACAATCTCTGAGTCCATTAGAAGGAAAGTCAGTGTCTTGTTTATGTTGATATCCCTAGCACTGGCCTTATAGCTCACAATAGACATGGATACCAGAACAGTCTATGGTGAAGTAATGAATCAGTGAATGGATACCCTGAACAGTAACAGTAACTGTGTAAAACTTCAAACTTTTTTTCGTCATCTTTATGAATGTAGCTGAGATGCCAGAGAAATAAATGATCTGATCCCTATAATATAAGAAGATGGCTCTGCAAGTAGCCCTGGAAATTGCCTGGGCATTTCTCATCTGGACTGAACCAGCCACCAATACCTCATTTAAGAAGCACAGGACAAAATAATGCCAGAGATATTGTGGGAACAACCTAAGATAAAAGACAGTGGAGTCCTCTAAACAGAAAGGGTTTATCTCTGTTATGGAAAGTTGGTAGCAACTAGCCAAGAAAAACAAAGAATTACTATTTCAAAAGAATGAGGAGATCAGCATCAAACAGTTACAGGTCTGAATCCCAGTTCTGTAGGTATGATATTATTCTATTCAGAGGAGATCTTTTGGAGAACAAAACTCCAAATAGCTTTTATTATATAGAAATGCAAGGAATGATAAAAAATAATAAGAATAAACTAATAACTGAATAGACAAGGATAACAGAACAGGAAAACATATGTTCTGATCCTCTGCCCCGACACTGTTCTAAGCACTGCATGCACAGCCACCTGTTTAAACCCATTGTGTTCTCAGGTAAGAATGGTTATCTTGAGGCATTGAGAGTGTGTATGACTTCCTACACAGTAGCTAATATTGCTACTGTGGACTCCTTAAAAACCCAAGAATTTGCTTGGCAGGTCTAGAACATTTTTAGCTGTTCTTTAAGAAACTATGTTTAAAAACACACTAATACTTGACCATATGGGCATGATTCTATAGCATTAGCTTTGGGAGTTTTTCTTCTTTGCTAGGTTCAGACTCTTGGTAACATTAATTTCTTGTCTTCATCATCCTGATCTGTTTTCTATCTAGATTCATCTCCACAATTATCCACAAAGCAGGCATGGTTACTGTTCCACATTGTAGCTAAACTAATAGGCAAGAATACATAAAACAAGGGGCTGGGAGTTTGGCCTAGTGGTAGAGTGCTTGCCTAGCATGCACAAAGGCCCGGGTTCAATTCCTCGGTACCACATGCATAGAAAAAAGCTGGAAGTAGTGCTGTGGCTCAAGTGGTAGAGGTCTAGCCTTGAGAAAAGTCCAAGGACAATTCTCAGGCCCTGAGGTTAAGCCCCATGACTGGCAAAAAACAAACAAACAAACATAAAACAACCTTGCTAGCTAGTTAGTTACATAGAAAGTGGTATAGGAATTTGGAGACAAGTCTGCGTGATCTCAGGATTTCTTTGACCTATATATAGTATACCTTCCAATGTACTTCCAATGTATAATTCCTTTACATAGAAGTTTCAGAGGCAATTCTGCATGTATCACATTTCCTTTAGACAATTCCACAATAGTCTCCACATTCAAACAAATTAAAATCCAAGGAAACCTATGTGTATTTGTTTATTTAAAATACTCTCAGATTCTGATTATTTATAGTGGTATGAACAAAACTTTGTTCCTAAGTATAATGGACACATTTTTTTAAAAAGGCATTTAGTAAATTCAGTGGTTATTTTGTATGTATGTTTAGATTACCAGAGTTAGTCTGAGTTAATGTAACTTAAAAGATGACGTGAAACTAACTGGGAAAAGATATTTATCAATAATATATCACACAAATGCTTAATCCAGTATCTACAAGGAACTCAAGAAACTAACTTCCCCCAAACCCAACAAACCAATCACTAAATGGGTGAGGGAGCTAAAGAGAGACTTATCAAAAGAAGAGGTTAAAATGCCAGAAAAACATATGAGAAAATGCTCATCATCCATGATCATAAAGGAAATGCAAATATAAACAACCCTAAGATACCACCTTACTCCAATCAGAATGGCCAATATTCTGAACTCAGATAACAACAAATGCTGGCAGGGATGGAGAAAGAGGAACCCTACTGCACGGCTAATGGGAATGTAAACTAGTACAGCCACACTGGAATAGAATTCTACATAGCCAACAGACAAGATAAAATAATGGCATTCTCCGGGAAGTGGATAAAATTAGAGTGAATCATGTTGAGTGAGATAAGTCAAGACAAAAGGAACAAAAGATGTATGGTACCCTTAATATGTGGATATTAAATCCAAACAGTACAACAGTGATGACTCAATATTTGCTAACCCAAGGTTATGGACATGGTCTTGGAGATATAAACATAACTATATAGACATAAAAATCTGTGGTGGGCTATATACTCTATATACATAATGCTTAATTACATATATTAATATGTACCTATAACTCTCAGCTTAATTTTAACTATGTTCTAAAATCTATGTGCCAGTGATTGTATATAGAGATTCCCTTCTTGAATACTTGTTTGTTAAACATGACATTTGAAATATGATGTAAAAATCGGTGTTAATAAATCCTTTAATAAATTTTTTTAAAACATGAGGTGAAACTGCAAAACCAAATAAAAAATATAAAACCTAATTCAAAATATACTTGCAAATGAGAAAAATTCTGTGTAAGAGTCATCTGTCCCTATCCATGCTTTACAAAGCATGTTTTCAAACCTGGCTCTGTGCCCTCTCCCAAGTTTTCCTGAGGGAGAGACTGTGAGGGGACCCTAATCCCAATCATGACTCACTAGGCCTACATCCCCAGTGGCCTACATCACACCATACTGTGAGGTGGCCTGGAAGAGAACTAGAGATGCTTGAAGAAATCGGAAAATCAAAGTGGTAGAGCACTAGCCTTGAAAATTGTCATACAACAGAACACGAGCCATGAAAACTGTCATGGAAACATATGCAAAGTAAGCCACCAAAGGAGAGGATGCTATTTTGGTGCTTATTTCCTGATTTTAAAATATATTTTTAGTGCATCTTTACATTTCTGCAAATTGCTAAGTCTTGTCCTCCATAGGGAGAGGCAAAGGCAACATTGATGGAAATGATTTATCACAAATCCGAAAATTCCTCTCCTGCTGAATAAATGCAAGAGCCTTAAGGAATATGCAAACTCAGAATTCAAGGCCCAGGGCAGGCAGAAGCCAAGAAAGGATGAGCCCAGAAGAGAGGCAATTATAGCTGTCAAGTTCTACCTAAGACAGAAAGAAATAACAGTTTTAAGAATAGCACCTTACTCACTATCACAAACAAAAGGGCCTCACTGCAGGCCTCCCCATTTTAAATGCTGTACTATAAGGTGAAACTCTTAGGTTTCTGGCATCCATGATGAATCCCAAAGGACCCTTGGAAGAGGCAGGAACAAGAGAGATCAGAGCTTGGTGGTCTGAAATCTTTCCACCTGCTCTCAGAACTGGTATCGATGGACAGGCTAGAAACCGCCATTACAAAAGCTCCATAGTGTAGGATAGGTGTCTGGGCCCGGGTGAGTGCTCTTGATAAGACTGTCTCACATCTTTTCATGAACCACATACTAGAAAGGAAGCATCTGGAGAGCCACCAGTGAAACTCTAAAATTCCTGTTTTTCCTTGCACTCTTCCCTGAGACTGCCCACTGCAGACCACAAAGGTCCCACGGGGTCATATGCCTCTGGATACTTCCTGTGTCAAGACCTGTGTCTTCCTGTGTCTGGGTCTTTTTGCTTCTGTCTCAATACTTATTGTACTCTAACCAGCCACTGGCCTGCCTTTGTCATTAAGCTTCATCTTTTTCAATGCAGAGACTGCATCTTTCCATCTCTAGATCTTCAGCTAATGGCTGGGTCAACTAAGCAGAGCAATTCAAAACATTTGATTCTCATTCTATGAAGGCCGTTAGGCAAACAATTACCAAAGCCTGTAGTATCACAAAAAAAAGTGTACAGTGCTTTTAGCTTACATCTATAAATCCTAGATACTGAGGAGGCTGAGGTCTAAGAATCATGTTTCAAAACCAGCGGGGGCAAGAAAGTCTACGGGACTCTTAAATTAACCACCAGAAAGCCAAAAGTAGAGCCATGGCTTAAGGTGGCAGAGTACTAACCTTGAGGAGAAAAAAAAAAAAACAGTGAAATAAAGGATTAGTTTGACAAGCCCCATTCATTACACCCTTCCCAAGAGAAGGAGACTGAAAGATGAGTGAGTTTTCATTGGAGATGGGCTATGAAGACCTTTTGGCTAAAGGAACAGCATAGGTTAGACAGAAGGCCTGCCTGAACACTGTATTTTCAGTGACTGTGTATTTCAGATTAAAGCCTCTGAAATGTCCTATCATGTGTATAGCACAATGTGATAGAAGGGAGAAAGCCACTATTCTTCCCTGAAGCTATTTTTATTTAAGGCCTTCAGAGCCTTCATTCAAGAAAGAAATAAAGTATCTCAATTGCCTTTGCAGCCAATGAGAGGCGGGGGGGGGGCAGGGGAGAGTATTTTGGCACAGATAGCCTTTCAGAAGACACAACACCACAATACCACATCATTTTGCCACCTTCTCGTCTATCTGTTCACAGGCTTTCCTTTATGAAGACTTTCCTGTCTTCATAAAGAACATAGAGAACACAGAACTTTACTGCAATGGTCCTAGTACTTGTCACGAACACAAATACTCACCCAACACCCCTGCCAGTGCCCAACATGAAAGCTGTGCATAAACCTTTCCCATCAAGCCCCATCCCTTTGAATCTTCCCCTTCAGAGTTCAGGCCTCCTTTCTGCCTCTGTCTTTGGAAAGTTGCTCAGGATCTTTAACCATTTAGCTTTAGCTTCAGCAAAATAACTGCAGTTTGAGTCTGCAATCTTTATACAAAATGCTCAAACACGTGCACTTTGGGATTCAGAATGTTTCCTTTTTTAGAAAGGCAATGTATTGTAGACCCTGTATATATAAAGCAGGTATGGACTGAAACAGCATGTCGGACTCGGATTTGCTACTACTTCTGCAGTGAAACAGGGTAATGTTCATCTAATGTAGCATAAGTAGGGTTCATAAATTGTCTCATGTTGATTCAGATAGGCCAAACGGTGATGACAAATTAGTTGTTAAGCTCATTAGATTTGGGGATGGTGAGTAAGGGATCATGGACAAGTTTCTACCCCTTTCCAAGGAAGTTTTTTTTCAAGGTGTAAAGAAGGAAATAGCAGAGCCATTATCTAGCTGCAGGCCTAATGGTAGCTGATGACTGCGGATCTCCCCTGGAACTGTGTGTCATCTTTTAGATGCTTGCTGTTCTACCTGACAACTCTCCTGAACATTTCTTCAAAGATCTAATGCCTCTAAGATGCAATTCGAGTGCAATATTTCACTCTCTTTTTTGAAAGGTTAGCATTTTCCTCTATAATTACTTGTCATTCATGATGTTAACTGCTTCATTTCCTGGATTTGATGATTCCAAACCATTGTCCTTTCTTTCTCTTGTCCATCATCTTAGGGCTCAAATTGTGGCTTCACACATGCTAGGCAAGTGCTCTACTAAATTCCCCTCTCCACCTCCTAACCTCCCCCCCCACCCAGCAGCCGCTATCTGAAATGTTTGGAATTCCTGTTTAAACAGCTCCTGTCTGAATTCTACCCATCCTTCTAGACACTGTAGAGATAGTCCTATAACACCTCCTTCAAAACATAACCTCTCCTTTCCCAGACCTCTTCTGGCAATGGTTCTCAATCTCTACTATATACCAGATATCCCAGGGACCCATGAACCTGGCCCTCTGACACAAAATCTGAGCACCTAGGATGGAACCCCAAATTCCAGTTTACTCAGTGGTTCTAGTTTACACCTTCCCTGTTTACATTTCTTTCCTCCAAAGTCAAGTACGTCATTGCTACGAACCCGCTGAGATCCTTTATACCTACATTTTCTATCACACCACAGGTGAGAAAGTTTAGGGAGGATACACATTTCATTCTAATGAGGCCACAAGTGCTGGCTATGTGTCAGGTGAGAGCTAATGGCTTTGTAGCTAAAACTCAATTCACTTTATAGGAAACAAGGTAGGAGGCAAGATCCACTTTTATTTTCATTTTGCAGATGAAGTAATTGAAGCATTGAGGATGTAACTAATTTTTCCCAAGATGGGATTTATATCCAACTTGTCTTGCCCAAGCATCTATGTTTTTCACTAATATTCTCCATCGTGTGGGTAGTGTATGTGTGTGTATGGGTGTGAGTGTGGTTGTGATGTGTTCATGTATATGCACCCTTGATCAATCCTAGGGCTTTGTGGCTGCTTTATCACTGAACTACACCCCCAATCCTGTTAAGCATTCTAAGTGGCACATGTGCTACACTGGGATGTCTACTCCTGCTTCATTCATGCTCCAGATTCATCTATGAATATCTTTATTCCACACTTCACCTCCTTATGTGATCCATTCCATGATCATCAATATTCTGTGAGTTTCTCTCTGTATAAACCATAGTTTTTTTTAAAAGTATAAATATGGCAGGGCGTTGTGGCACATGCCTGTAATCCTAGCTACTCAGGAAGCTGAGATCTGAGAATTGTGGTTCAAAGCCAACCCCGGGCACAAAAGGACCTGAGGCTCTTACCTCCAATTAACCCCTAGAAAATGAGAAGTGGGCCTTGGCTCAAGGGTAGGGTGGTAGCCTTGAGCGGAAGAGCTCAGGGACAGTGAGTGCCCAGGCCAAGTTCAAGCCCCATGACCCACAAAAATAAAATGAATAAATAAAAATCTTTCTATATTTTGTTTTCCAGTAGACTAGATTTCCCTTCCCTAGGTATCACCGCCAGATCGTAGCCAGCCATGAGCAATGGGGAAATGTGAAGAGACTATGCAGTGAAGATGAGATCACAGGTCTTAGAGAAAATGTTGTAATTAAACTTCCCACTTTACATGTAATCTCAGCCCTGTATGGACCTAAGGATAAGGCTTTCTCACAGACAATCTCAATGAACACTCAAAGCCCAAAAGCTAATGCTTTTTTCACCCTGAAGACAACCCATTCTCAGTCCATTGAAAGTGTATATGTAACAGGCACTTATGCTTCTTTTTTTTTTTTGCTGTTACCAATTGACTGAAAATGGGAGAAAAGCCTGACATCTATGCTTGCATGTTGTGTTTGTCATTGTTTTAAGCCATTCTCTCCATAGTCACTTTGCAATCACTTTGGGTTCCAGCAAAGACAGAACTGATCCATTAAATCTTTATGACTAAGCTGGCAGGATAGGTCACTCCTAAATGAGACAATTACCTATAATAATCAGGCTGCACCCTGGAATGCAGAAACCATCTCATGGGAACCAAATTTCTGCCCTCAAATGAAGACAAGCATGACAACTTCTGTGGATGCAACCAGGAGAAAATAAAATGAAATAATGACCATCCAGGATACAGCCTAAGACAGACACTCTTAAACTGTGCATTCCTTTGTCCATTGCCCCTGACATTTCCTCTACTTAAACTTAATATTCATATCTGTACCCTGAAGATAGCTGAAGGTGAACAGAAATGCCATTTTCCCATGGCAGGCCTAGGTTCTGTTATCTAATTCTGCCAAATTTCTTTTCCAATAAACTTTTCTATCACTTTTTTATTATGCTCGAATTTTGCCTGAATTCTCCTCAAGCCAGACATAAGGACTGAGGTTGATTAGCTATGGTAAATTTCCGGTACCATCACTGTCATCAACAGCCACGACTACCCACTGAGCATTTACATGCATCAGTGAGGATTCTAAGTATTCTATTAGTGTGAGTTTACAGCACCTCTAGGTCGGGCACTGCCATTAAGCAGAGAGAGACTCATTCTGAGGGAGTCAGAGAGGCTGAAAAACTTGACAGAGGTTCTAAAACAACAACAACAACAACAACAAAAGCCAGGTAGCTCTGGGATTCAGACCCATGAGTTAAAAGCTAGAGCTTTTCGAAGTCCTGGGGGGGATATGAACACATGGCTTTGCACATGCTGAGCAAATGCTGCACAACACAGGTACATCCCAGCCCTGAAGCTAATGGTTTAAAGGATACATTCTTATGAGCTCCTCTTTTGCAGAAATGCTAACACAGCATGTTAGCATGGGCCAACACTGTTGATAAGGGAGATACAACTCCACACAGTGAAGCCAGGAAACTCAAGGGCACAAGTTGCCCCTGAGACTCTGCTTGGAAAAACAAAACCAGTTTTGACTACATACAATCCTCAGGGACAATGGCACAATCAAAATATTCCTAGTGCTTCTCAAGGTTTTTTTGTTTTTTGTTTGTTTGTTTGTTTTTTTAGAAAAGGTATTTTTCCCAGCATGCATTCACAATGAAAACTAAGAAATAACCAGCAGAAGAAAAAAAAAAAAAAGAAAAGCCCAGCCATATATTTTAGCTAAAAAGGTTGCTCTAAAATATAGCTGCAATTGTATAAGTATTTTCCAATTAAGTCCTTGAAATAAATAGCAACAGGTCCAGACAGTCATCCTTACCTTGTGGAGATAAACTTGCTACATCTTTTTGCCACAGAAGATATACTAGTGTTGGTGTGTAGCTTCATAAGCAGCCATGCAAGAGAGGGTATCGAACTTTGATATTCATTGTTGGGCACATTTGATCATAAAATCCTATGTCCAGGCTGGGAGTTTGTCCTAGTGGTAGAGTGCTTGCCTAGCATGCACAAAGACTTGGGTTTGATTCCTAGGTACTACATACATAGAAAAAAGCCGGAAGTGGTGCTGTGACTCAAGTAGTAAAGCTCTAGCCTTGAAAAAGCCCAAGGACAGTGCTCAGGCCCTGAGTTCAAGCCCTAGGACTGGCATAAAAAAAATCCTATGTCCTAATGTAAGCCAAGAATGCAATGCGGAGAGGGAGTCATGTGGCAGAGAAGGAACTCTGCATGCTGCCTTTGCTTACTGCCAGCGCTGGAGAGAAAGGGCCAGTATTCTCCAGAGGAGCTCTTTCTATAGCAGAGGCTCCAGATTGGATACGGAGCAGGGGCAAGAGACCAGAGCTTCAAGTGTATGCTTCATCCCTTACTGTCCTGAGGTTGGTTTTCCTTTGTGAACAGTGGAAATAATATCTTGGCTTGGCTTATCTTATCAGAACAGTTGAAGATTTACATGAAATGCTTTTTTATGCATCCATTCTGATGCATAGGAGAAGTTTCATTTTAAGAATCAGTCTTGAGCCAGGCGATGGTGACTCACATTTGTCATCCTAGCTACTCAGGAGGCTGAGATCTGAGGATCAAGGTTTGAAGTCAACCATGGGCAGAAAAGTATGTGAGACTCTTATCCCCAATTAACTGCAAAAAGCCAGAAGGAGAGGTTCAAGTGGTAGGGCACTAGCCTTGAGCACAAAAGCTCAAACACATCTCTCAGGCCCAGAGTTTAAGCCCTAGGACTGGCAAAATGAAAGAACCAGTTTTGTCTCTGTCAGTAACAATCTATTTAATTTGGACAAGTCTTTGTAGACTTTACCTGCTGAGTATGGTGTTTCATGTGTGTAATCCCAGACTCAAGAGGCTGAGGTAGAAAGACCTCAAGTTTGAGGCTAGCCTCAGCTATAGGAGACCTTGTCCATAAAAACAAAAAACAAAATAGTTTTCATCTGTGAGATGAACAGAACCAGCTGATGTTCAAAGATTCCATGCCTTACCTCAAAGAAAAAAATTCTGGCTCACAAAAAGAATTAAGAAAATGAATATTGACTATTGCATTTCCTGGTAAATGCTTAACTTCATTCCAAATGGAATTTAAAATCACGGTTCAGGTGCTGGGGATATGGCTGAATGGTAGAGTGCATGCCTTTCTCAGTAGCACATAGTCAGAAAAGGCCAGAAGCGGTGCTGTAGTTCAAATGGCAGAGTGCTAGCCTTGAGCAAAAGAAGCTCAGGGACAGTGCCCAAACTTTTAATTCAAGCCTCAGGAAGGCACAAAGAAAAAAGAAAATCAAGGCCCCTATGTTTCCTTAGATTTCTCCAAGAAATACTGAGAACTGAATCAGTTTAGTTCAAACATCCACTTCAAATATTGACTCCCTATATTGTAGACAATATCATGCAACCCCAAAGGAACTGTTCCCTGATCTGTAAAGTGGGGATAATATCTTTCCCATGGGGTTTATGTGGTTTGAATGAAGTCATGCATTTAGTTAAAGGGACTGGAAGAGAATGTTCCACAAATATAATCTAACTTACTTCCTGAAAGGGACTGTGTAATAAAATAACCACTAAGTAAGAGCACAGATCTGGTTAGTATCTTCTTTGTTTTGGGTGCCAGGATTGGGGCTTGCGTTCAGGGCCTGCTTACTCTCCTTTAGCTTTCCCCCTCAAGGCTAGCTCTCTACCATTTTAAGTCACAACTCCAAGTGTGTGTGTGGGGGGGGGGGTGGGGGGGGGGCGGGGGGAGCGTTAATTGGAGATAAGCATCTCATAGACTTTCCTGCTCAGGATGACTTCAAACTTTGAGATCTCAGTCCCCCTGAGTAGATAGTATTACATACGAGAGCCACCAGGACCCATCTAGGTATTTATCATGGAGATGTACAGAGCCATCTAATAAGGATCTCTGTCTACGTAGCCTAAGAATCAGAAACAAGGCAGAAAACTCACGCAGGTTGAGTACCATTATTGAACTACTTCAAATGAGTAGCATTTTAGATTCCTTTGGATTCCAGCATAGATGATCATGATTATCTTGAAGAAGCGTTTCAAGTCTAAACACAAATTCACACATAGTCAAAAAGTGACCTAATTTTATCACTATAAATAACTCCATGCATGAAGCAAATTTCAATGGTGTTGAGTTTTCTGCTTATGGAATCCTGTCAGTGTTCGTTTACAGATGTTAGAGCATTTAATATTTTGATTTATTGAGTTAGTAACACTCACCTTAGACCAAATTTTTTTCCTATCAGGTCCACCAACCACCTCAAAATATGTAAGCATGTTAGATCAGTAGTGCATGGAATTTTTGATGACAGGTGCTTTTTTTAGATATATCATTTTGTTATTTAAACCTTTGTTCTTATTTTTTTTTGCCAGTCCTGGGGCTTGAACTCAGGGCCTGGGCACTGTCCTTAGGCTTTCTCAAGGTTAGAACTCTACCACTTGAGCCACAGCACCAATTTTTGCTATGTATGTGGTACTGAGGAATTGAATCTGGGTCTTCATATATGCTAGGAAAGCAATCTAACACTATGCCAAACTCCCGGCCCAAACCTTTGTTCTTTTTTTCCCTATATCTTTTTTATTGTAATTAATAGAAGGGTTACATTATATTCACCAGATAGAAGGTGCATTACTTCACAAACATTGATACCATTTCTAATGTCTTGGTCCCCATTTCTCTCCCCCCACCCCGCCCCTCATCTTGTTTTCCAGAGAACCATAGACCCATTTCTTTGATGAATATTGATGCAAAACTTCTCAACCTTTGTTCTAAGCAATGAATGAAGACAGTCCAAGATGAAATACTTTTTTCATAAGGGCACATAGGTGAAGAGGAAAGTTGACAGAGGTATTGAGATTTCCCCAGTACAAACTCCCCTACCAGAAGTATGACTCAATTGATAGAATGCCAGCCTTTACTGGGAAAGTCAAGTTAGTTCAAGCTCTAGTACCAACATAGCAAGACAAAACAAAGTGAAAGAAACAACAACAAAAAATCTTAAGGAGACAAAAAAATCACTGAAAAACACAAAACATAGTGACATTTTGGCTGCTTTTGAAGGGTTTAGAAGGTGGTACTTCCTCCTTTACATAGTACTTGGCTTGTATATCTCAGCACTCAAATTGTTGAAAACATTTTTTTCCTCCTCTTTCTCAGGCCAGATTTTTGAGATATGCTATGGACTAGTTAGTTCATCATAGGTGATAGGATGGGTATTGGAAGATGGTTTAATTCCACTGTCAGCTCAGCTACAAATTTTGGATTGGAGATTATTTTGATTTTTTATTTTATTTTTTGCTGGTCCTAGGATTTGGCCTCTGGGCCTTGGAGCTGTCCCTGAGCTTCTCTTTAGTGAGTGCTGTATCACTCTGAGCCACAGTGCCACTTCTGGCTTTTTGAGTAGTTTATTGGAGATAAGAATCTCACAGACTTTCCTGACTAGGCTAGCTTTGAACTGAGATCCTCAGATCTGTTTCCTGAGTAGCTAGGACTACAGATGTGAGCCACTGGCACATGGCTTAGATTGGAGAATTCTGATAGTAACAACTATGAACATGAGTATAGGATTTTATTTCTTATACTATATTAAAATTTAGCTGAGCCAGGGGCTCATGCCTGTAATCCTAGCTACTCAGGAGGCTGAGATCTGAGGATCGAGGTTCAAAGCCAGCCTGGGCACCAAAAGTCCATGAGACTCTTATCTCCAATTAATCATCAGAAAATGGGAAGTGATGCTGTGGCTCTGGCAGTAGAGCACTAGCCTTGAGTGAAGAGCTCAGAGACAGCACCCAGGCCCAGAGTTCAAGCCCATAATCAGCAAAATAAATAAATAAATAAATAAATAGTAAATAAAATATTAAAAGTTACAAACCATTGCAACCCTTATAGAAAAAAAACAATAGAGCTATTACTTGATAAACACAGAGAAAGGAAAAGCTAAGGTCAGTAACTTGAGATAAAGCAAGTGCTTGGCAGTTGTCTCTAGTCAGTTCTTCCAGTTGTTTTTATTGTTTAGAAACTTCTGTCCATTTACTTCAATCACAAAACTGTGGTTAAAGATGGAGACTCTGAAGTTAATGCATCTGAGTTTGTCCCTGATTCTCCCTATCTGTAAAGCAGATTGGGATACCAAATTGCTTACTTAATTCTAAAGTACATTTTATGTAACTTATGTGTATTTAATAACTCTTAGTAAATTATTGTCTTATTTTAAAATGATTTTTAAGAAATCCTTCCAAGAAGCCAGGCACCAGGAGCGCATGCTTGTAATCCTACTTACTAAGGAGGCTGAGATCTGAGGATCCTGGTTCAAAGCCAGACTAGACAGAAAGACTGTAAGACTCTTATCTCCAATAAAATACTCTCAGAAGCCAGAAATAGTACTGTGGCTTGAAGTAGTAGAGTACTAGCCTTGAGTAGAAACAGCTCAAAGATAGCACCTGGAACCAGAGTTCAAGCCCCATGATGGTGAATCAATCAATCAATCCATCAATCAATCCATCCTTCCAGGAGTTTCTTCTTTGAGGTTTTACAGATATAAAAACAAATCTGAGAAGGAAGCGACCAGGGAAGAATAACCCTGCTGATATCAACATCATTTCTATCCCTGTCCCATGCAGCATGTCCCTCTCAAATGACGTCTCTAAATGGCTAAGCAAAGCTGTTGTTTGTGGAAAGGGTAAAAATGGCAACAGGATAGGAAAGTCATACACCCAAGCTTGAGGGGAGATGGAGGTACTACATTGGTTATTTGCATCCTTTTTCTTAATTTGCTGATAAAGGTCTCACATTCCTTTATGGTGACAAAGTGTCCAAGGATGACTAAAACAGGAGAAAGTTCTTGTCTTCTGGTTCTGGAAACTGGAAATGAGGACCCTGGGTGGGCAAGATTAATTCTCCTTTGAAGACCTAGAGGGAGGTGGCGTCTATGAGCCCTGCTCCAGCGAGACCCCTTCCCCCAGCCCCAATTTGTTGAAGGCGCTGCTTATGGCTACATGGTGCTCTACCTGTGTCTCTGCGTGTATCTCCGTGCTCAAATTCAGCCTTTCTTTGAGGCGATCAATCGTGTTGGACTAAAACCTACTCTAACAGCCTCCTTTCAACTTGGTTCTTCTGTGTAGACCCTTCAAAGAGGAAGTAATACACCCAAATAGTGTCACATTCTGACACCCTGGAGGTTTAGGGCCTCAGCATTGAATTCTGGAGCAGGAGGAGACAGAACGCAAACATAGCAGACTATCTGTTATTACTGTAAGGTATTACTGTGTCAGTTTGCAGAGTTAACTGTCCTTGGAACTCATTGGGCTGTTGCAGGTTTTTTTTTTAATATGTATTAATGTATTTAAACCTCAGCTGAATGCTAAGAGGTAGATATTATTTTCTCTCCTTTTACAAATGAGGTACCTGGGGCATACAGAAATTAAATAACCTGCTCAAAGCCAGGCAGCTAGTTTTCTGCAGAGCCAGAAATTTAAATCAGTTGGGCTGCCTCTGAGACTACTTATTTAAGTACAAGGCTTTAGTGCCTCTTTGAATAAGACATATTCTTGGCTCCCTGAGACCTTGAAGTCCAATTCTGTGTCTATTCAAAGTATCTGGAGTCTTGCAAGGTAAGGAAAGACCCACTGCAGCCATTCTGCTGATCCTTGAACATACTAGGAAACTTCTATTTCTGGGCTTTATTCAGCTGCTTATATCTCTGTAGAAGTTTCTACTCTAAGAGTCACATCACCAACTCCCTGTTCTCCTTGGAGTTTCTGCTTACGTGCCTCTTTACAGTGATACATTTCTTGTTTCCCTCTCTTTTAATATTTTTTTTATGCTAGTACTGGGGCTTGGACTAAGGGACTCTTGTTTTTGGCTTGGCATTTTCCACTCAAGGCTAGCACTCTACCACTTGAGCCACATCTCTACTTTTGGCTTTTTGATGGTTAATTGGAAATAAAAGTCTCACCATCTTTCCTGCCTGGACTGGCTTCAAACTGAGATCAACAGATCTTAGCCTCCTGAGTAGCTATAAAAAAAGGTGTGAGCCATCATTGTCCAGCAAGTGGCAGCTTCTCTTGATGCTTCAGCATCCTGCATCCTCTCTCTGCTTTGTATATCCATACTGCAATCATGACCACTTGACTCTTAGGTGAGCCTTTGCTTCCTTCTTTCTCCTCTCCCACAATAGTATACATTAATGGAAGGAAATATTTTTTACCTGTTAAGTTCCTTGCTATATTCATAGCACCTAAACTAGGACCTGACTACATAAAGCACACACACACACACACACACACACACACACACACACACACCCCACATGTATGTATACAAACATATTTGAGTGCTTACTATATAAATATTTTAACTATGTATTTGTTGCTTAATTATGCATTCAGATTTATGAAGAAACACTTTCCATAGGCATGAAATATTTAGTTGGTTTTCCAAAAATCAGAATCCTCCTTTTACAATGAGAAACTATCTCTCTTACTTGTTCAACTCATTTTTCTTCTACCTGAGCAATAAGCATTATGTAATATTAGCTTAGTCCATAAAAGTTTTACTAGCTAGCAAATGTGCCCTTCTGTACCTCTTTCTCTAAACTCCTGATATTTTACCTGTTCTCCTGCCACAGACCTTGCCAGCACTTGGTTTGGAGTTGGTACTGGATCTCAGTTATTGACAAGCCTGAGTACACTCCCTGCCCCCAGCTCTACACCTCACCAGTGGAGGGACATGGACCATCATTGAAACCACAGCTCTACTTCTGGCTTTTTACTGGTTAATTGAAGATAAGGGTCTCATGGACTTTCATACCCAGGCCAGCTTTGAACTGTGATCTTTGGCTTCTCCCCCACCCCCCGCCACTGAGTTAGGATTACGGGCATGAGCCACTGATACTCAGCTCCTTCGATTTGGTTCAGAATGGCCTCAAATCCATCATCTTCCTATCTGAACCTCTAGGCTGTTGAGATTACAGCACTATGCTGAGATCAGATCATCTCTATTTTTTATTTTTTACAGGCATCTCCAATCTCACAAAGCACTTATTCTAGTGCTTATTTTACAAAGGAGGAATCCAGGGCACAGGTTTCGAGGGCTCATGACTTTTCCCAGGCTATACAATTAATGAGGATCAGAGACCAATCTGAAACCACACGAGAGCTCGTTATGGTCTTATTGTCCCTGCTGTCAGACCTGGAAGCCCACGGAGGTTGACAGACCCTTGCAGAGTGCCTTGGATGGGAGTATATAGACAAGCAGTTGGCCAAGCACAGCTAGAGCTCCTGCAATGTCCTTCTCAGTGGCTCCAACAGAGTGTAGGACACAGAACCACCTTTTTCATTCCCATCTCTCCTGAACAGGTCCCAAACCACACAGCCTTTCCCCAGGGATCCCTCCCCAGGGAGGAACTAAATCCAATCTGGCAGGGAAGGACTCAGGAAGCCCACATGCAAATCAGGCTCCTTACCTCTTCCATAGCTTTCCTGGAAGGCAGGGTCTGAGACACAAACTAAGCTTCCCTATAAGCTGGATCCAATCGAGTGTTTGCTTCTGTCTCTACTTGCCAGGAAGCAGTCACTTGGCCAGGTCCTGCACACAACTGAGCCCAGGCCCTCCACCTGCTCCACCTGGGCTAAGGCTCCTCCCACACGGTGCACACGGGCTGGTTTCCATCCCCTCCACTCTGCCAGCTGCAACGGGGGCAGGGCAAAGTCTGTTCACGCTTGTCCACATCGTGGCTCTTTCCAAGTGCTCCGGAACTGGTCTGACTGTCTGACTGTCATGGTCGCTGTCACAGTCACTCTCTCTGCAGGAGTTTGACTTTGTGCCTCTATCTTGTCCTGTCCAGGAATGGTGCACATTTTATCCCTCTAGTTAGTGACGAAATGTCAGGCAGGGACAAGAGGACAGCTTGATTTCTACTAGTAAATAGCCTCAGGTCTAACTCCACCCCGCCGAATGCTACTTAACTTCACTAAATGCTTTCTTCCTCATGGTCCAGGGAACCTATACTCAAGTAGGCAGAAGTGTGGCTCAGCTCACCAGGTTATTCAACAGTGGTGATAAAGGGAACTAGGGAGTCTCGTAGCACCTCTTTGTGAGAGGTATTAGCAAAGTATTTGAATGCATGATTAGATTTAACTCTCACATTAGCCCTGGGAAAGAGCTATACATAATCCCCCCAACACACACACACACACACACACACACACACACACACACACACACACACTTACTTATGCACTCACAAGAGAGAAACTAAGGCTAGAGGCTCTGGCACCAGTCACTTAGGTAAGAAGTAGAAACATTCATCTGAACCCAGAGCTGGTTGATTCTAAAGTGATTTTGTAGTATGTATGTGAGGGTGAGGGGTGTGTGTGTGGGGGGGGGGGGAGGCGAGTACTTTCTATTGTCCTGGGAGTTTGTATTATTTTTCTTGTTCTGCTCTGTTTGGGTTAAATTCTTGAAACAAACAAACACAAAAAGATTTCCTTGTCCTGACCAGGGTTAAGGAGGAGAGCAGGTGAGGAAATCTCACCTGTCTGACCACTTCTGACATGTGAGACTCAGACTCTCATCTTGTTCACTTGATAGCCTGGAAACTGTTGAGATTGGGTCATATTCTTCACAGCTCAAGGTAGTACAGAACCGGGATCCCCTATAAATGCCTTTCGGAACTCTTGTCCTGTCTTCTCTGTGTCCAAATGTAAATCTAGTGAGGGCGGAAGCTCTCAGGCTCCAAGTCCAGTTGGGTTCAAAACTTCTTGCTCTCAATGTAAAGACTCCCTCTAGTGGCAAGAAACCGCTTTACAATGGCAGAGAGGATGTGCTGGCCTCCAGCACTTAGTTGTGAGGTCTGTGTTTTGGTTTGGTTTAGGGGCTGTTACAACGGTAGGTTCTAGTATCTAGTAGATCTTCATCACTGGCAGCTGTTGGGAGCTGCCTTGCCAGAAGATTTTAGAGCTATGACTTAGAATGACATGACATCCATTTCCTGTCTCATGATCTAGCTTTTGCCCAGGAGGGAGTTGGTACCTTTGAGACGTAAGTTTCTTATCGTTAAAAAGAGTCAACAATGCTAATTTAAGGACTAAGGACAATTCACAAGACTCCTAGTATGGTGCTTAGTACTATGTGTGTACCCATATATCCTTCCTTCCTTCCTTCCTTCCTTCCTTCCTTCCTTCCTTCCTTCTTTCCTTCCTTCCTTCTTTCCTTCCTTCCTTCTTTCCTTCCTTCCTTCCTTCTTTCCTTCCTTCCTTTCCTTCTCCTCCTGTCCCTCAGGTACTGGTGCTTGTAATGGGGGACCTATATGTGCACCTATATGTGCAGATGTATTTATTGTTTTATTTGTTATAGTCACCTCAAGGTGTATGTGAGCCCACATTTCATATTCAGCAGATGCTTGCATCTATCAGAGCAGAAAGGGAACACAGGCACGATTACAAGGGAAAGTGGAGGCAGAAGAATCAGCGAGTGTCTAATGAAGAAAGGAGTTGAGGGAGAGTTTGGGGTGTGAAATTTGGGTTTTGAACTGAGTTTAGGTAGCATTATATTTTAGGAAAGAATATCTCAGTATGAACACATAGGCTGAGCTCCAGGTCAGGGTGACTTTCCATACAAGCTCCGCTTTATCACAAACAAGGCAATGGTTGATGGAGCATCTATTATGACCTGCCAGGAGTTCTAGAACTTGCAAATATTCCCTTATTGTAATCCTCAACTTATTTTTAAAAGTACTTTTATTAGCATATGTTCGTTGCAAAAAAGATTTCATTGTGACATTACCATACAGGCACACAATATAGTCCTATCAAACTCACCTCTTCAAGTACTCTCGCTCTCACTCCTTCCCTTTTTATGAACAATTTTAATAAGTTTCATTGTTTTATTTTCCTACATTGCAGACAAATACGTTGACCTTATCCACTCTCCTTCACTTCCTCAGTACGCCCTCATTCTCCCTCTGATCTCTTCCCCGAAATATACTGTTTGATTTTCCTCTCATTCTTTCTCCTCCCCCTCTCCTAGTATATGGTCACTGAACAAAGGATGTGTAGAGCAAGCCATGTTATTCTGTCACACAGCACATGGAGGCTCAGAGGCTCCAATCCTGACAGCCTGACTCCTTAGCCTACCTTTGTGGCCACTTGATTGGCTTCTAATTTAATCTCTGAGAGACCCTAAACTGAAAACACTGGATCTGAGACTTTGAAGGGTTCTTTGAAGCATTTCTGTTTCCAAATTATGTTCAAAGATAGGTTGTTAGAAAACTCAGCAGATAACTTATGCTGAGGGTAAGCTTCCAATCTTGAAGGTCTTTCTGCTTCCTTGTTTTGGTTTGCTCTTCCTGGTTAATGTACCATTTTCCCATAAAAAAAAAAATCCCACCCCTTCCTCGGGGAACTAAGCAGCAGAAACGAATACTTCTAGGACATTTTTGATGCCCCCAAATCCTAATTCCAGTTTCACATATTTATCATTATTATTTCTCAGTCTTTTAGTTCCTGGCAAATAACTCATGCTGTAATAGTTCACAGCAAAATACCCTGATGTGAAGAAGCTGCAGTCAAACCCATGTGGACCTGGGAAGTAGCGAGCACTCACCTCTATCTCAGGTACCCGCGGAGGCCTCCATGTTCTATGGCACCAAAGCTGGGGCGTGTGGACTGACGGGCAGAGCCTCCTATTCATATGAAAATTATTATTGGTTGCATTAATCATGTCTGAGGATTTCCAGCATAACATGTAATTTGTTTATGTATAATTTACACCCTGACTCCTTTCAAGGGAGAGAAGGGAAGAGGAACGGAAGTTAAATTTATGAAGAGTCCACTGCATAATGCGTTACACAGTTAGCAAGTATTTCATTCGGTTCCTCCGGATAATGGATGTGAGGTGTGAGCTGTGATTTGCTAGTTGACAAGCGAAGAAAATGGGGCTTGGAAAGTTCGAGGCAAACTCCTGGCCATGCAGAGACCTCAGGTCTGATTTTTCCTTTTTGGATTCTAAGTCCAGGTGCCTTGCTTGGAGCGAGGTACCTGGCAACCCTTTAGGTTCTTGTAACAAAACTCTTCCTCCAAAAACACCAGTTACATTATGTAATCCATTGTTTCTCCCTCTATTCCACATTGGCTCCCAAACAACTGGAGGGACAGTTCAAAGCCAGGCAACACTGGATGGACAAAAATAAAGAAAACCGTCATAGAGAAGGTAGTGTAAGCAGACAAACAGGAAAGAATAGATACCCCATGAAGACACATGGGTAGATTGCAAGGTATATATCTAGTTAAAGCCAATATAGTTAAGGTTGTGGTGGCCCAATGCCTGTAATCCCTTGTTATTCAGGAAGTGCAGGTAAGGTGGTCACTCTCCAAGGCCAGCCTGTACAAAAACAGACTAAACCCCCAAACTCTAAAGGTATGGCTCAGGTGGTGGTAGTGAGACCCTGAGTTCAAGATAATGTATTTGAGGATAAAATATATTTAAGAACCTTTTTTTCTTTTTTTCATATATTTTTTATTGTAATTAATAGAAGGGTTACATGATATTTGCTAGATAGATAGTGCATTAATTCCCATACATTGATACCTTTTAAGAAAGGCCTTGCTTCTTTTTGCCTGTTTGGGAAAACTGTATGATTTGGTTGATTTCTCTTTTGTCTTGGAGAAAACGCCAGTCTTCAGTTTCTACCTATTTCAGTAAACATCTTAATACATAATTTAGTAAGATTTTTTTGAAAGATGCAAAGGAAACATGACCGGGGCAAGTTGCTATCTTTTAAACTGTATTTTAATGAGAACATTAATCCCTACTTTGGTCCAGGTGCTTTGCTCAGAGCCACGCGTGTAGCAACCCTTTAGGTCCTTGTAAGGAAACTCTTCCTCCAGGAATACCAGTTACATTATGTATGCATCACTTAGATGAATTATTAAGATGTTTTCTGCTATGCTTGTCTTGTTGAGATCAAAGGGAGATCACTCCCCTGTGGCAAGGAGATTGGGCTTGCTTGGAAGTAGGAAATCATTACCAATATCAATCACTCCCATGTTCTATCACCCAGAAAAGTGGGGCCTTCCTTAGAGAACTCAAGCAGGGAACTCCCATATCTCTATGGGTCTTGTTTACTTGGATTAGGACTTCAAGGCATGGTCATATCACGTGGCTACAATGCATGAAGCTTCAGAGAATTAAGACGTAGGCTTTCCCACAAAATCCACAGGTTGGATGGATGATGCCTTAGTCCATTTGTGCTGCTATAAGAAAACACCTTAGAGTGAGTAAATCTCAAAATTGCATACGTTTTACCTGGTTCATAGCTGTGAAAACTGAGAAGCAAAAGATCAAGAGAACAGCAGGTGTGTGGTAAAGGTTTAGTCTCTGTCTTGGGGATACTATGTCCTCTAGTAGAATATATAAGGCAAAAGAGCTTAGTTAGTCCCCCCTGGCTCTTTAGTATTATCATTATAATTACAATTATTATGACTATTATTATTACTGCTAGTCTGTGTCCTGGTCCTGGAGCTTGAAATCAGACTCTGATTGTCCAGAGTCATTTTTGCTCATGGCTGGTGCTCAACTACTTGACCCATCTTCAATGCTATGCTTCTGTTGCTTAATTGGAAGCAAGAATCTTACAGATTTGTCTATTTGGGCTGGCTTCAGATTGCACCCTCCCCACTGGATGGGATTATTATCGTGAGCTACCAGCACCTGTTTCCTCGGGCTCTTCAGTAAAGAATGGAAGGATCACATCCATGAGGGTAAAGTGATCATGACTTACTCCTTTCCAAAGCTCCGTACTTAATACCATTGCATTGGAGATAAAAATTTGACATGCATTTTGGGGAAGACATATGTGTTCACAGCGTGGTTTATGAATTGTAATCTTGGTTGCTTGTTTTTCGAGAGTAAGAGAAAGCTGTTGAAGTCTGGAGTTCACATAGCTTTTCTCCATGGAAAACACAGATATACAGATATACACAGACACAGACACAGACACAGACACAGACACACACACACACACACACACACACACACACACACACACACACGCCCTTTCTCTCTTCACTCCTCTCCCTCGAATGCCAGGCTGCTGTGTGGTGGGTGTGACATTTGTAGGGAGAGGAGACCACACTGCATCTGGACAGATGCTCCATGACAGCGATGTGGAAGATCCAAGCTGAGGCTCTGTGAACTGACTTTTGTAACATGGAAATTAGCAAGCTGTGACACTGTCTGTTTATTCTTCATGTGTCATTCCCCCAGTAGAGTTGGTAAAAATCCACAGTGGTTATGACATTTCATTTCAGCCACCAATCCTCAGCTCTGCGGGAGGCACAGAGAAATGTAGGCCTGGAATGTTGGATCACCAGAGACGGATATTCTGTGGGTTGTGCACGACAGCAGCACCGATGCCTGGTCTGAAGGGTGTGGTGCTGAGGCACAGCCTCTCCTCCTCTCCATCCAGGTCATGTTACAGAAGGAAGGAAGGAAGACAGAGACAGTATTCCATGTTCATCAAATTCCACTTGGAATTCTTTGTGCTGAGTACGTGAGGAGTCTATATTTATAACCTTCCTTGGGATTAGATGTAAGCAGCTGACTGGCTTCTGGCCATTGGGATAAGGTGATAGGGTGGCACTGTTTGGTTGCCCCCGAAGCCTCATGATATTAGCCTAGAGTGGGAAGACTGACACCAGCTCTCCTGGCTGGATAGGAGTGTTAGGGTCTGTGCATACCTTGACTTGTGTGCAAACATCTCCCAACCTAGAGAGCACCTGGCTGGGCCAGGCAGTGGAATGGCTTAGAAACATCTTTGTCTTGGATAGTTTTCTTTCTTTCTTTCTTTCTTTCTTTCTTTCTTTCTTTCTTTCTTTCTTTCTTTCTTTCTTTCTTTTTTTGTTTTTGTGAACCAAAAAAACCCTAAAACTCACCTGTATTCTGCTAGCAGCTTGGAGAAAGTACTGTGGAAGTATTGTGTATCTGTTCTGGTCCAACCACTTGCTAGCTGTTTTTTCAAGTGACTTGTGTTTTCCCCTCAGCTTCCTGATCCATAAAATGGGGTTCATGCACTTAGCTCACACCCAGCTGTGATTGTGAAATAATGATGGTTATTAAGAATCCTGCATAGCTGGTGGTACCTAACAGGGACTGGGTCATGGTGAATACTTCCCCTCTTACTTCTCCATAGAAGAAAGATGTGCATTTCTACCTAAGAAAGGGAAGGAAGGCTTTCTTGGGCCAATAAAGCTTGAATCTTGGTCCTAATTTGGTTGATGATAGGGCAGTGCAGACAGAGAATAATTTGCACAATGACCTGTATTCACCAATTAAATATTCTAACTGGAACTTTTAGGAGGGTTAAAACTAGAAATGAGCCAGATACTCATACCTGTAATTCTAGTGATTCAGGAGGCTGAGATCTGAGGATCCCAAAGCCAGGCCAATCAGGAAAGTTCATACAACTCTTACCCTCAATTAACCACCAGAAACCTGGAAGTAGAGCAGTGGCTCAAAGTAATAGAGTGTTAGCTTTAAACACAAAAGTTCAGGGACAGTGCTCAGGCCTTCAGTTCAAGCCTCAATATCAACCAAAAAAAAAGAAAGGAAGGAAGAAGGGAAGAAAGAAAATGAAAGAAAGACAAAACTTGAAATGAAGCATATAGGACTTGTTTCTGACAGCAGCCTCAGAAAATTGCATAGCCCTTTTTGCACTATGTCTTCTTTTCCTGCTTGGTAGCTATGCCATCAGTGGAAGCCTCTCAGATCTGGTTGCAGGCTACCAAGACCCTGTATGACAGCTGGTGGGAGGTAGCCAGGCCCCTCTGCTATGGCCCCTGTGACAGTTCTCATTCAACTCACTCTGACTGAGGAGGTTGGATGGGACAGATTGTCCAGCCCTTACTCAGCTTGCAAGATGAGTCTTTTGTCATTGGAATGCAGGGCTTCCTGAGATGTCTCACCCTCCCTTAGAGTAGATCAAGCCACCTCCAGCCACCGTGGCACAATCAGTGTGTGCATCAGCCAGGTGCAAGTTAGCATGGAAGTCAGAATGTTCATCCAAAGGCATTTATCGTGGTGGCATTTAATCACTTACATAAACATTTGTTGAACTGAATTACTTCATTTGATGCTCACAGCCATGTAGTGAAGGAGGCAGGCATGTAATAAATCCTTCTTGTGCAGATGGGAAAGCACCAGCTCAGAGAAAAAAATCGATGAGGGCCAGGTTTTGGGGGTGTGGCGTCGGGGGAGGGGAAGGGAATGGGAGATTGCAGACCTTTGTAAACTGGTAACTTCAGAGCTGGGAGTTCCATGTGGGACTTGGTCACCTACTTAATTAACTCCCACTTTCTTGCTTCTCACCTATGTTCTATCTGTGTCTCTATTCTTGTCCTTAGACATTCATTCATTCGTTCATTCATACATTATTCATTCGTTCAAAAATATTTACCTTGTTTCTACTGTGTACTAGGTTTGACCAAGGCATGAAAAATTGAAACACAATCACTCTGGAGGCTTATGCCTATAATCCCTGCAAACAGACAGGAGGACTGTCAAGTAAAGAAAGTGCCTCTTACACATCCTTTTCCACTACACCCACTGTGGTGCTAAACCTATGACAGATGTTTATAAAAGTATGCATAGGTGAAATTTGTGTGTGTGTGTGTGTGTGTGTGTGTGTGTGTGTGTGTGTGTGTTCTTGTTAGTTGGAGATATGAGTCTCATGAATTATTCCACCCAGGTTAGTTTTCTGAGCATCTAAGATCATAGGCATGAGCCACCCGCACTTGGCTGAGGTGAGGTTTTATTGAGTTATATTCCTTTCCTCTCCCCATGCTAGCTCCTAATTTCTTCTGCTTAGCTAAGCACCCTAAGTGTAGAAAGATCCGTGTGGTGGCATATGGTGACTGCACCATCTCTTCACTGGAGCTGGAGTATTCACAGATCATTCCTCAATGCCTGGCTTCTGTTCATCTGGCCTCCGGACCACAGAAACACAAAAGGATTCTGGGCAGGATGAAGGACAGCATCCAGCCCTGTAGCCGGCCTCCTGTTCAGGGGAGCATTTGAATAGCAGCCTAATATCCGCATCTTCCACTTCGGCCACCACAAAGTTACATCTTCTCGTCATCTGCAAACTGCACCAGGCCTGGGAAGAACTGGAAGCTGGCTTCCTCCTGGCTAAAGTGCCATAACAGCCTGGGACTGTGCTCCGCTGTGTGTGCCTTCGGGACTGTGCTATGCTTTTGATCTCAATCGTTTTCCTGCCAATCATCCAGCATCTCCATCTGTTAGTGATTCAGGTGCAGAGGCTGAACGTGAGTGAGCCTGACCAAGGGAGTGGCTATGAGGTATCCAGCTAGCAAGATTCCAGAGAGTTCTAGAAAAGCTATTTTTCTTTTCTTGGGAGAGCTGAAAAAGATCCTGGAGAGAAGAAATTGAAAAATCATTTCTAATAATGATTTGATCAGGACCGCCACCCTGCTCAGGTACTGCTGGATAGAGGAGAATTGATGCATCTGTCAGGGTCTCATCAGGAAAACAAAAACTGCACTCAATACTGGAAGCAGGAGGAATTTAATATGGAGGACGGACTCCACCTTGGAGAGACATGGGAGGAAATTCACAAGTTAGCAAGAGCTGGTAATCTGTGGTTGTGGCAAGAAAGGAGCTGGTGGATGCTAATCTCTAATCCCAGGGACTGAAACTGTTCAGAAGGAGTTAGACGGAGAGGCAGACACACCCTGACTGCTCTCCATCTTCCCATCCTTCAGTCTCTCATCATCACCTTCCACTGGAGCCTGAGATGGGCAGGGTGGAGGGATTTTGCCATCCCAGGAGGTGGCAGAGGGAGAGGAAGGCTCTGTAGGCAATATCTCCTAAGTCCGGAGATGAAAGCACTATAAGGGAAAAATATTAAATCCTATGTTCCACTTTTTTTTAAGCTACAAGATCAAAAAAGGAAAAATCAATGAAGTCCTGTTTATGTAGGAGAGGGGTTAGGAGAGCTTTGCGGAGGAGTGTTAAGTGTGTCATGAAAATTTGAAATGATGGCAGAGAGGAGGATATCTTACAAGAGGTGATGGCTTCTCAGGGCCTGATAAGGGCCTGACTTCTCCAAGAGTACAGGAAATTTGAGCCTGGCCAGGAGAGCTGTGTGTGTGTGTGTGTGTGTGTGTGTGTGTGTGTGTGTGCGCGCGCACGCTAGCAGGCTGGAACTCAGGGCATTGCTCTTTCTCTCTTGTCTGGTGTTCTACCACTGGAGCAACGACTCCACTTCCTGTTTCATTTGTTTTCCTTCATGGATTTTTTCTGCTCAATCTGGCTTCACACTGTAGTGCTTGGATTTCAGCCTCTGGAGAAGCTAGGTTTATTGGCACAAGCCTTTGACATCTGGCTGTATATGACTTCGTGTTTTCCCAGAAGTTCAGAGTTTGCTTGGAGGCTAGAAGAATTTGCCTCAGCAGGGAGGCCCTCTTGAATGCTGCCACTCTGCCACCTTCCTGTCTCCTTCTCTGCTCTTTCCCCTCCTCTGTGAAACCAAATACATGTGCCTGCTTCCAAATTCACGTTTGAAGGTATATTCTGGTACTATTCAAAACAGGTCCATGGTTCTCTGGTTAATTTGCTTTCCATCCTAAGGTACATTGTTTTAAAAGGCAAAACATTGCTTTGGTGGATAAGTTTATTTCCAGAGTGTGGTCCACTAAACTGTAACAAATTTTTGGTGGAAACCGAAGTGTAATTAATATGACCTGACCTGTGTTCAAATACTCATCAGAATATGAAAATCACTAATCTGGGTGACTGCGCATAAGAGTAACTCATTTGACTATGTAAGGGTCTGCTTAAAACGCAGTGTCCTTACCTTCTGATTAAGTGTCCTTTGATTGAGCCTACTAGAAAAGGCAGGGCACTCCTTCCTGCTTGCTGAAAAGCTTGCACAAAGCCAAAAGAGGCACAAAGAAACAGGGGAAAGAGAAGCAGAAGAGTGAGAGAGTAATTTATTCTTATGAGACTTTTTTTTAAAACCTTGCACTGTTGAGAGAGACAGGAAGTCAATATCTGAGGGTATTT
The DNA here is from genome assembly GCF_031878675.1 of Megascapheus bottae. Taxonomy (NCBI): domain Eukaryota; kingdom Metazoa; phylum Chordata; class Mammalia; order Rodentia; family Geomyidae; genus Megascapheus; species Megascapheus bottae. The sequence goes on along the minus strand of NC_143514.1, from coordinate 47,368,718 downwards.
CAAGCAGTCAATATCTGAGGATATTTTAGGAAACACATTGTCAGAGGTTAGAAAGTTGTAAACCATAATATCCAGTTAACTAAAAGATTTCTGAAAGGTTATTTTGAGCGATTGCAAAATAGCAATCACCATTTCCCCCCTACAACTTATTTCTTGCTCTAAAGGCTATAAACATGCCAATAGAAGCACAGGTTTTTCGAAGTATGTCTAGTACCTCATGTTCTTTTACTCATTCTTTCTTTGGCCCAAGGGTAGGTCTTCTGTATTCCTTTAAGAAACATAATATTGGGCCGGGAGTTTGGCCTAGTAGTAGAGTACTTGCCTAGCATGCACGAAGACCCAGGTTCAATTCCTTGGTACCACATACTTAGAAAAAGCCCGAAGTGGTGCTGAGGCTCAAGTGGTAGAGCTCTAGCCTTGAGAAAAATCCAAGGATAGTGCTCAGGCTCTGAGCGTAAGTCCATGACTGGCACACAAAAAACACACCATATAATATTATCTTGTGTTCCTTTCCCATACGTCCCTGTGTGATGTAACAAAACCTGACATCACCTATAAATCTGGATATGAATCCAGTCTGGTCCCCAGCACATGCTCTCCATTTCAGTAAAGTGACTGGGTCAGGAGTGCACATGTGATCTAAGCCAATCAGAGGATTCACAGATCTCTTAACCCTCAGAAGGCAGGTTCCCAAATCTCATTTTGGAACCTGTAGTAACAGAAGCTATTGATGGCCAGAATAAAGTTTCCAGGCAGAAGCAAGGATGGCTCTGGAGTTGCTGGGTGGATTAAATCAGCTGAAGTCTTAATTAATATTCATTTTGAGTTTATTGCTTTGAGAATCAATAAAATTCACTTTTGGTTTTACAGTTGGTCTAAGAGCTCCCTTTTCTTGCTAATATGGGCCTGGGGGATGACAGCAAAAATTCCCTTTTAGAATGAAAGTATTGTTGACATGAGACACACTGGATATTTAACCAGCCATTTATGGAGCACAGAGTACCTATCAGTATTACAGGGTTTGGGTTGAATTTCCCTATACTAATACTAGTTCTAGATGAAGAAAAGGTGGGGCAGAGAGGTTCTGTGACTTACTTTAATAGGGCAATTGACCTCAGCTGCTGTGTAACCAGCTTCACATCTCAGTGGCCCAAGTGTGTGTGTGTGTGTGTGTGTGTGTGTGTGTGTGTGTGTGTGTGTGTGTGTGTGTGTGTTATGCTACAGTTGGATGACACTCAGCGAACTTTCTTGGTCAAGTGTCCTTTAAGTGATGGGTCACAGAGTTAACTCCCTTTGTGTGTACCTCTTGGCTTATTTCATTTCCACGGGGCAGATACAAAGACAGAGTGTGTGAGAACGTACTATAGGGATGCTGAGAAACCCTGGAAATGCATCTCCCTTCTGCTCACTGGCCAGACCAGAATTCTATCACATGCCTTCAGTTTTGCTGAAAAGGCTTGGAAGTTCAGTCTTCTGTATGACTAGGGAAAGAGGGAAAACCAGGCCAGCATCCTGCATGCTGCGGGTTGTACATGTGCCCAGGATTCTAAGCTAAGCATCTCTTTCTGCAGCCATTTCTCCACCCCCTCCCTATCTCCTTCCCTCCTCCCTTCCTCTCCTTTCTCCCTCTGTACACATTTAGTCTATCCTCCTCAATAAATTGTTGCCCAGCTTACCTAAAAGGGCAATTTCCATTTATTTTCTTGGAATCTTAAGCAAAGAAGAATCTCCCAGCCTCCCTGACATTTGATAGAACTACTCTTCTATCTAAGCTGTTACTATCTCAGAGAAATGTTCACTGTAGAATAATATATATGAGGGATTGATCATTTACTTACCCACAAAGAAGATGGACTTTATGAAGAGGAGTACTCTGTAATGCAGAACATGACTGGGAAGAATAAATCAAATGTCTTCGTGTACTTAGAGGAGAAAGAATTATTCAAATGCGGGATCTGTGGCTTTGGTCCTATTTTACTGAGTCGCAATTCTACATGACTCCCACCAGGGGGAGCGCTAGGCCCATCTCTCGACAGCTATTTTTAAGAGACTGCTTCTAGCCTGGAGGAAGAAGCAAAGAAATAAAAGACTATGATACTTAAAAAAAAAAAAAAAAAAATCCGGACCAACTTATAAATTATTTGTGAGTCCAATAAAAGGCAATTATCAACATTTCCTACTATTTCAAGAGTAATATATTCTATGTTAGAAAAAGATTCAATTTATTCCCTGGTTGTGATTCAGACAATGGAAAATCCGGGGCAACTACAACCCCCACAAAAGGTGATTATCAACACCTAAATCTGAGGAGGTGAGTTCTAGTTCTGACAGGCATGGATATTTGCCCGGAAGGTAGTGGAATCTGATGGGCATGAATTGGGGGTGGGGTTACTGTGAGTGAAGTATTCTTATTCTTTCCATCGCATGAGTGAGGTTAAGTCAGAATAATCTTACTCAAACCATTGAAGATAGAGAACCATGGGGTTATTTTAGAAAGGATAGCTGTATTATTTCCAACTTGATGGGGATGTAATATGATGGAGCTCAGAAGTGCACTGCTTTGTTAGTATATGACATTGTCTTTGACGATTCCCTCCTGCAGTTGCATGGAAACGGGGTGAACAGTGGTCCTTGGCTGACTCTTGTCTCTGTGAGACCAGTCAAGTGAGATTTGGGCAAGTTGCCTTTCTCCAATCTTCAAATTCTGCAATACTGTTGAAAACATGAAATGACACTGTAAGGGAAGACCCAGCTTGTTGTAGTGGTCAATAAACACTCCCTTTCTCTCTTGCTACAGTCTCTGTGTCCCTTGAGTACAGAAACAACTCTCAGCTGAGTTTGGTTTCTGTTTCACAAACTGATGAATTAAGGATTTGCTTAGGAGCCTCGGGGTGAATGAGGACTAGATGATGGGAGAGTTATCTGGGTATGGAAATTCTTTCTAAATCCCTTAGCACCCGAGACGAGACCTGCATGTACAGATGAGAACTTGGGTATTTACTGAAATTAGGATCTTTCTTTCTTTCTCTCTTTCTTTCTTTCTTTCTTTCTTTCTTTCTTTCTTTCTTTCTTTCTTTCTTTCTAATGGAGAACAAAGCTTCAGTGTGCAATGGACTGAAAGTATGCAGAGTCAAACCCTTACTCAGATGTTGGGACTACTGAGAGACCCCTTCCCTACTGTTGTGAAGGGCTGAGCATATGGGCTTGGGAAAAAAAAGTGAGATGCATTAAGGACCCCGAGGCTCAGATAAAGCTGAGAATCCTAGATGGAAAGCTGGTCATGGAGTAAGATTTGCCATCAAGACACAGGGAAATCAGCATCAACCCCCATCATAGAATCAGAACCAAACAGCTGTGCCTACTCTTGTGTTTCCCATTGTGTTACTGATGGGTGCTGGATTCCTAGTGACTCCAACAAGGAACTGAATGAAGATACTGGGTGAAAATAAAATGGTGTGGCGAGGAGTTTAATAAATAAAAGTTCTCCAGTAAAGGAAATGACTGGCTTGAGCTAGGTGCCTCGGGGTCACACATAAGGTTAATAGGTTCAGTGATCTACGATTTGGACAGTGTGGGATGAGTGCATGGTAAGACTATGGAATGGCCTCAGGGAAATGAGGGATCATGATTCTGGAAAGTTTTAGATCTGCCCATGGATAAGATTGCTGTCCTATAGTTTTAAGTATATGTATGCGATGCAATGCATATGCATGAAGCCTTCTGTAGGTATTTTTCAGGCTAAGGATGGAAAGGGTTCCATTGCCTAGGTGCCTCAATTTGGATAGAACTGGCTGGGAGTTTTCTCCCCCTAGGGAGAAGTCCTAGGCATACATTGATCAGGAATTACCTCCCAGGCTTTCCTCACTTTGTCTCAGTGAGACACTACCTGGACTTCTTGGCTGTCTGGTTTGGGCCAGGAGGTCCTAAGGAGAGAGAGGAGGAGTCAGGGTATCCCTCTTGTTCCTGCTCTTTCCCTGCTTTGGTGTGGATCTCAAATCTTGTCTGAGCCCCTTCTTCTCCCCAGAACCCAATCTCCCTTGCTTTAGGACACTCTTTCCCAGGTCCTATCAGACACCTGGGTGGCTGAGATTCCTGTGAATCTCATTGCCCTGCTCTCCCTCCTCATTTTCCTCACACTTGTCCTGTCCACAGAGATCTGTCCTGTCACTAAACTCTCTCCTTTTGGATCTCCTGGGCAGGATTGGCCTTTCCTTGGCCTTGACTTTAAAAAATATGATCTCTTGGTATTTATGATTTTAGCTTAGAAAAGACATAATATACCATGGGACATCACAAAAAGTTACACATTGATTTACTGAACCTGGGGATGAAGAAGAAAGCTAAGGGGAACAGCTCAGCATGGTTCGCTCTCGGCTCCATTACTGGCAGGACACAGCCCTTGTTTTCTAGATGCTCACAGGAAAGGTATAATGTCTGCAGTTTAGAGTCTATAAAATATCGCTCAACCAATTGCCTTGTACAAATATGACTGTATGGGGAGTGGATTTTGGCAGCTTTCCCTTTGTTATAGTGAAGGGACCTATCCAGGCAGAAGTAGGTAGAGGGTACAGGAGAAGGGGTGGCCTGAAGATGTCCTGGAAGTGAGAGAAAAAGGGAGGTCCCAGGATGGCACAGCAGGAGCCAGTCCTCCCGTCAAGGCCTGCATCTTGAGTCCTCTAGCAGCACCAGCTGCCTGGCTTGATGGATCTCTACCTCAGTGCCTGCCGGGAGCACAGATGAGCAGAGTCACAGTCCTGGCCTCTTCCTGCCTCTCGAATGCCTTTGGCCTTCTTTGGAGGCCTGGATCCTCAGGTTTTGTCTTTGCCATCATTTCATTCACACATAGCATTGGGCTACTGAGCCTTTTTTCCCCCCTGAATATCCAACTAGCCCTAGTTTCTGCTACCAGTAACTGGCTCCTAGTTATATCTTTCAATATGCGTTCCTCACAGCAAATATCTCCACTTACCCCTGGTATCACTGAAGGGCTCTGTGGATGGGCAGAGCCACATGCTACTCACGGTGGTTTGGAGGTTATGGTATGGCAGGTGAGTTTCCTTTGGCAGAAGAAGGCTGACCCGTGTAGAATGTTCAACTTGAGCTCACCACTGGACAAGGAGGGCATTGTATCCAATAAGGCTCTTCCTGAGGACACTGTGGGTGACTTGTGGGCAGATGCCCATGCTCATTCACCCTCCCGCATGGCGTAATTCTTTCTCTATCATAGAAAAAAATGCAAACAGAAACCAACTTTTGTTGGCCTATGCCAGTCATGACTGTATGGCATTGCCAGCCTCTAGGTGTTGGTGTTCAGTGAAGCCACTGGTCTTGAATGTCTCAGAGAGTGAGTGGGGAGGAGCCAGGCTGATGCTGAGTAGTGAGAAAAGTTTATGTATATGAATTAACCTGGTACAAGTGCAGAGTCAGTCTAGACAGTCAGCAGTCGAGGACAGAGCCAGGCTTTGATTGGCACTGAACTGGGCAGGACATGAAGGAGGCGGCTGTGAAGGATGACAAGGAAGACCACCTGGTGTCACCTACCTGGGGTGGAGACCAGGTTTTCTCTATGGAGTTGACAGCCAGCGCGGGAGAACTTCACCTATAGAGTTTAGAAATGGTCAATGGTGGCCGAGCTGGTATTCTAACTCTGCCACATAGTACCTTCGTGCCATTAGACAAGGTCTCTGAGTACTAGATCTGTGTCTGCATGTCTCACATGTGCCTTGAGGAACTGAAGCAGGAGCCCAGCCACGACACATCTGCTCAACACCTACAGGCAAGGCACTTGAGGAACTGATAAATAAGTTTGCACAATTAGTATTAATAAGGTAGCTCCTTACCTGTTCTGTAATATTTGCACTCAGACCTGAGCTGCCATGATCTGAAAGTGAGGGAGGAGCAATCCTTCCTTCCTTCCTTCCTTCCTTCCTTCCTTCCTTCCTTCCTTCCTTCCTTCTTTCCTTCCTTTCCTCCTCCTCCTCCTCCTCCTCCTTCTCCTCCTTTTCCTCCTTCTCCTTCTCCTCCTCCTTCTTCCTCTCTCTCTCTCTGTCTCTCTCTCTGTCTCTCTCTGTCTCTCTCTGTCTGTCTGTCTGTCTGTCTGTCTCCCTCCCTCCCTCCCTCCCTCCCTGTTTCCTTCCTTCTTTCTATCTGTTTTGGTGCTGGTCCTGGGGCTTTAATTAGGGCTTGGGCACTATCCCTGATCTTTTTTGCTCAAGTCTAGTCCTCTACAACATCTAGCTACCTCTCCACTTTTGGCTTTTTGGTGGTTAACTGAAGATAAGAATCCCAAGAATTTTCCGACATGGGCTGATTTTAAACTGAGATCTTCAGACCTCCTCCCCCAGCACAGTTAGGATAACAGGCATGAGCCACCAGTGCCCAGGTAGAGGACAGCATTCTTTCAAGCCTATGTGGGAAGCTCATTGCCTGTGTCAGGGCAGCCATGCCCACTCAGGAAGACAGGGCTCTGTCCTCTGTCTCCTGTGCAGAGACAAATCTATGCTTCACGTGGGTCACTTGGCTGTTGGCTGAATAATCTATTGTGAGGCTCAGATTTTGAAAATATTTTTTAAAGGCAATAGCACAGAGCAGATAACAGGCTAGAATGTATTTTCTTATGTGAAGGCCAGAAGTTGGCTTGACCCAACCAGCCTGCCCAGCCTCTGAAATGCAAGAGGGAGTAAGGAAAGGACCCGGCAATACTGACTTCATATTCCAGCCACCATCTTTTACAGCACCCTTTTACCATTGCTGAAATCCTTTGTTCAAGTCAGGGGTCAAGAGTCACAAACTCTGCCTGTCCAGGGAGGTTGGCAGGAAGCCATATGGTTTAATACATGTCTTTCCTGTTTCACTTCAGCCCAAGGGGCCATTTCTCTGTCAGGAGTGGGGGAGCCCACATTGGTTTTGCTGTCAGGCGAGGGCTGAATTATCTTGTGAGAGCTGAAGTAAAATCACTTTCCTGAGGTTCTCCAGCACCCAATTTGGAGATGAGTGGGGATTTACATGATTCACCGGAATGTTTCTTTCCCATGTCAGGACTCAGTCAGTCGTGAAGGGGAAATTTGTGAGCAAAGCTTAGTGGCTCATAAATGTGTTTGAGTTTCATTCTTGTCCAGAGGGGTTGAAGGAGCAGAGGCAAAAAGAGCTAAATCTTTTGTGGGAAAGGGGAGGAGGAAAAAATTAATGATGTTCCAGGGTGGGGTCCATCCTCTTCATTATGTCTCTGAAAATGGGAGGTCTTTTCAGCTGTTCTATCTGGGTCAGGAAGGATGAGCGATCGAAACTTTCCTGAGCTCAAATCCACAATAAAAAAAATAAAAAGCCCTTGATTTATTGAAGATTTATTATGGGCTAGGTACTAGATGAATCATTTATATAACAATTCCTCATTAAGTCCCTACAATAACTCTTTGAAGGAGCTATTTCTGGCATCTAAGTTGAAAAAACTGAGGCTCAAGGAAGAAGGCAAGGTGACCATCGCTGGAAAGGAAGTCAGCTGACTCTACCTCCCCAGTTGAGTGGAATACATACCTGAAGGTGTGTTCAAAAATAAGCCAATTGATCCAAAGCCTGGATTTGCAGAATCTCATTAGACATAGGTCAGTGGGCAGCTGGGAGGGGGAGGGAGGCAGTGTTTGTGTCCCTGTCCCATGTGTTGAGGACACAGGTAAGGATTGGACACCTCTACCCATCAGACTGAATTCAAATTCATGTTGATTTCACAGCAAGGTGTGGGATTTCAAGTAAGCTATCTGTCTTTTCCAAGCATGGGTTTCATCTTTTAAGTGTTTTCTCTAAGGACCTCAGAATGACTATTAACACAGTGGCCTTGCGATATGCTATAGGCCCAGCAGATGCGAGATTTGCATTTCTTGAACTCAGCATTTCACTATGTCCCTTAGCTTTTTTAAGTCAAAGCTGATGCTCTGCCACTTGAATCACCCCTCTACTTCTAGCTTTTTACTGGTTAATTGGAAATGAGAGTCTCGGTGGACTTTTCTGCCCAGGCTGGCATTGAACTGCTATCCTAAGCTCTGAGCCTCCTACATAGCTGAGGTTACAGGCATGAACCATCATAATAGGCTTTTTCTTGACTGTGGTATAACTAACCATGCTAAAACATAGTGGTTTCACGTGAGAACAGCCATTTCGACTGCTCATGAAGTTGCTGTTGGTTCAGGTCTCATCCCTGCTCTTGGCAGCACTGGCTGGCAGTGGGGGTGGGGGTAGCTTCTCTCTCTGAAACCTCTTTCCAAGATGGTCTGCTGACATGGGTAGCAAAGCTGCTTGTCACTTCCTCACCCTGGCACATTTTGGGCTTCTTCCTCGTATGATACCTGGGTTAGAAGATCAGGTGGCACTAAAGACTGGAAGTGGAAACTGTCAGTTTAATAAGACTTGCATCTAGAAATCTTCACTGTGTCTTATTGACCAAGAAATCTTAGAATCCAGAGTAAAGGTTGAGGGGACATCAATGACATAGGAATCCTATTTTAAAAGCATCATGTATCCTCTCTGGATACACATAATACAATTCACATAATAACCATATTACTACATCCTAATGACCCCTAAAATATTATCCTATTATATATAGGTTTTAGGTAAAGATTCAAGTTCAGAATCTTATTATCAATTCAGGTTAAGATGTCCCCTGAGATGCCTTAAATGTGGGGTTTTAGACAGAGCTCTTGCTTAGTCAGCAGTCCCACGTACTGAATGACAATCGAATGCATTCACATCCAATGGAAAGAAAGACTCAGAGCAGCTGCATTCATTCAGCTCTGTCTGATCCACTACTCTGTCATTGAGAGTGTGTGTGTGTGTGTGTGTGTGTGTGTGTGTGTGTGTATACCTGTGTGTAATTTCTAGCAGCCACAGATTGAGCACAAGCATTGCATTAGAATGTCCACTTTCAAACCTTTTCCCAGAACTTTGTGGCTAGTAGTGACTGTGCCATTTTGTGGCTTAAAACCTTTATTTCTCTTTTTGTACTGAAAATGGGAATGAGAACTTCTTTGTTGTAGCACTCATAATACTTAAACGACATGTTATATCTGAAATTGCCAGCAATGTGAATGGCATCAACTATACCTCTGGTATGTGAATAAATTCAGCATGGTGTTATTTACTTTGTTGAGTGAACACAGGACCCAAAGTATGTAAGAGAGAGGGTGTGATAAACGGTTAAGTGTGGGGAAAGAATAATGCATATGTTTTGTTTGTAACTGATTATTCTCTAATTAGGATCCCAGGACCAGAAGTGAGGTCTCCTCTGTACTCTGTCTGACTAGAGCTTGTCTCTATCAGAAACTAGGGCTTGTTTCTGTCAGAAATTAGGAAACAAGAGCCACTGGCTGCACATTAGCTAGAGATCATGATTTCTAAGCTTTTCTGATTGTTGCCCTGACTTACCAGATTCCATCTACAGGAGAACAAAGAGATCTAGCTTTTTGGTGTGGAGATTGAAGGGTTTGCCTTCTAGAGAACTCAGCAAAGGAACAACAGAATAGATTCTGTACCTGAGAGTTAGTGATGAGGCCAAATGAAAACATTAAGAAGTGGGAAGACTTGGTTGGTTATGTGGCATGAAAAAGTCCCTTCACCCTCTCAGCTTTTTCACTTGATAAATGGGGAAATAATCATTCTAGCAGCTGTGGTTGTTGTAGAAGGCATTGAGGCTCACCTGGATAATTGACAAAGAGGCATTGCCAAACAGATGTTATTTTATTATCATTTGGAAGAAAATGGGACTGTGATAGCCACTGCTTCAAGAGGACCAGGGACTGGGCGATTTGCACACAGATCACCTCACAGGGCTGGATGTGGAGAGAGTAGGCAGGAAATGGTAGCTGCTGCAGCTGGTGCCATGAAAAATCTTAATTTTAGCAACTATAGCATTAATTACATTTGACTGACAATCCTCAGATGTTTCTATAAACCTAGCAACAAGCAGGTTTAAATTATGTACACAAATACCACTGGGAAGATTTCTCTAGCAAGAGCCAGGTAGATAAAGAATGTAGTGACATAAAGCAAGAAGTCAAATATAAACAGCAAGGGAACTCTGGAAGCGAGTGTCCTTGATCTTTCCCATGATCTTTCCAGGTGAACATGGACGGAGAAAATCTCCACTCTGAAGAAAGATTTCTTAGACAGAGAGAAATACTAAATAGAGCAAGCTTACTGAATAGTTGAAACGAAGGGACAAGTCAGATATGAGCTCATTTGTTTCCTGAGCTTTGCCCTTCAGCTAAGCTCTTTCTAAATCCACTTCCACGTATCTTTTTAGTAATTCTATAACTTTTTGATTACTTTCAATTCTGTGGGTAGACTCGATCCTGGATTTCAATTTGTCCTGACTATAGTATGTCACGGGCCCTTACCTAACTTTGCTTGTGGACTAGTTCAGCAAATATTCTGCTTTCAGATACCAAGGGAGAAGTAGGCACCAGACTCTGTGTGTTCATAAATTCCCAAACTCTAAGACTGCTCACTGGAGAACTCGCCGTGTTCCTCACCGTGGTCTTAGACTGAGATATCCTGTCCTCCAGTGAGATTGACAGCAGATCAGGGAATATGAGATGATGTTGATCAGGTACCATCACAATATTGCTGTGTAACTGTTAAAGCCCAAACTCTGAGATTTATATCACACACTCTCCCCAACACATTTGTGGCCAGCTAAGCAGCTTCAGGTTGTGGCAAATGGAGAGCCAGCCAGCTTGTTGAGTTTGGATTTGATTGAGCAACTCTATTTCAAGCTGATGTGTGCAGATTTGTTCTGCCATTCAATTTTGTCTCTCTTCCTGTAAGGCTAGAGGTACACCAGAGACATATTCTTTTCAGGATAATAACAGAGGCATAAAGTATCATCTGCAAGCTTCGTGCCACCAGACAACTATGTCCAGAAGTGTGAAAGGAAACTAGAAGTCTCCTTCAATACCTCAGTGTCATCATATCTTGTAGTCATCCTTAGAAGTTACCCAGCAACAGGGCCGGGAGTTTGGCCTAGTGGTAGAGTGCTTGCCTAGCATGCACGAAGACCCGGGTTCAATTCCTCGGTACCCCACATACATAGCAAAAACCTGGAAGTGGTGCTGAGGCTCAAGTGGTAGAGTGCTAGCCTTGAAAAAGTCCAAGGACAGTACTCAAGCCCTGAGCTCAAGCCCAGGACTGGCAAAAAAAAAAAAAAAGAAGTTACCCAGCAGGTTTCCCTCTGTATCTCATCTGCTAGAAATGGGTCCTTATTTCATCTGGAAAGGGGGAATTGAAGACCAGGATAAGCTTAGGAAAATGCTTTTTGAGCAAATAATTTCTTCTTACTCTTGCCCTTTCTTTGCCCCTGGCTGGTACTCTATTACTTGAGCCATAGCTTCACTTCTAGGTTTTGGATGGTTTGGGGGAAATTAACAAAGATTTGCCTTCCCTGATCTGGTTCCAAACCGTAATTCTCAGATCTCAGACTCCTGAATAGCTGGGATTTATAGGGAAAAGCTATTGGTTCGCTGGCTTGATCAAACCATTTCTTATAGATATAAGTAATCATCCTCTAGGTTCCAGTGTTTCAGGAAGTATGCCCAGATTGAGAGTCACTCCACAGAAGGGAGTGATTAGGAGAAGAAGAGAGAGAAAGCCACTTTCACATCCTTTGCTAACCCAGCTGCTAACTCACAATTGCAGTTTCTGTATGACAGTGTGTTCCAGCTTTGAAGGAAGCCCTCCAGACTTCTCAAGCCTGAGGTTCACACTGCATATTCAGTAAAGTAAAGGAACTTGCAGTAAGAACTTGATAATAATCATGATGGTAATATGCTATAATTACCTCTCAATAAACATGAGCTGTTAGTAATCCTTAAGGAATAGCAACTCAGTTCCAGGCACTTTTCTAAATGCTGTGCCCATACAAATCCATTTTTAAGCAGTGCTCACAAAGACTGATATGAGCCTCTCACTTCGATGCCAGTTTTGAATACTCATTTCCTCACTCTCCTATCTTAATCCATCCCTGGCTCGGCCATGTAACTTGTTTTGATCACTGAGGCATTTACAAGTGAGGTAGAAAAAAAGAAGAATTCTCTTCGGAAAATCAGCTCCTAGGCCAAAAAGAAGCCCATGTTAGAGGGCAGGGAAGATGGAAGGCTGTCTCCCATGTTCCACTTCACATGTTCCAGTTCTCTGCTGAATGCTGCCCTGTTAAGGATGTCACAAGATCACGAAAAACAAACAAACAAAACAAAACAAAGAAAACCACAGTAAATCCCTATTGTGTCCCCACTCCTGAGTTCTGGGGTGCTTTCTTACACAATAAATGTGTGTCATAGCCTTAGACAGTTTATGTGAAGGGCTTCTTTTCTACTTTAATATTCGTGACCAGGGAGGAAGACTGAGGTGGTGATGAGGAGCGGGGTGAGATTCATTCTTTATTACTTGACACCTGTGTTCTGAATGGTTCCTCCCTTGCAAGCCATGTGCATGAGCGGCTTTCCCCATGACCTGTAATCTACCTACCCCCATCTCAATTGGCTCTGGATCTTCTGTAATGACAAGGATGATAGGCAGCGTGTGAAGTCAGACCCCGGGGCCTTTCTCATCAGCCACTCTCTCCCTTGCTTCCCTCCATCTGTGTGCCTCAGTACCGTCATCTCTGGCCTGGGTGTAAACCAGAGAATGTGATCTAATGCAATGCTGTCACAGAGATGACAGGGAGAGAACCAGTATTCAGTAGTGTCTGGGATTTCTCTTCCCGCTCCATAAATGGAAGGACTAGATTTGACTTGGGAAACTTCATCAGAAGTCCTGCTTTTGTCGAAGGACTCTGATATTCACGAGAATCTCGAATCTGAGTTTACCTGACATGACATCCTCCGTAACAAAAGACTTAACCTGTGACTCTTAATAGCGGAGCCTCTTACCCACAGAGTTTTGTCAAGGGCTCTTGTGGGTAGCACTTCCATTACTTTCTCCAGAAGGACCAAGAGGCAGATTTTAGAGTTAAGACATCCAACACTCAGAGCCAGAGTGACTTTTGCAACGTTACAAAGAAAATATGTGGCTGAGCTCCCTTTGCGATCAGATGCCTCACCTGCTGTCTGCAAACGGCTTCCAGTTTCTGTGTATCTCATTCCTGCAGCACTCCTCCTGCCACACCTCCACGCCTCTCCCTGCAGCATCCGTGCTCCCCACCCCACAGAGCCCCACAGAGCCTCACAAGGACACAGGAGAAATAAAACCCAGAGCACTGTCAAGAAGGGAAGGCAAGCATGTTGTTGTCTTTTTCTTGCAATTGTGTACATAGGAGGCATTAACATTCACCCAGGAGCTGCTGAAATCCACTCAACTGGAACTGAGACTGGCGAAAAGGGGACTGACCAAATTTGTTTACAGTGGGCTAATCCAGTGGTATCTCTCACTTGCTCCACACAGTCTGGCTTTATGAGTGGGGAGAAAGTCTGACAACCTGGAATGTCTTAAATAAAAGTATCAAAGGAGACTTGAATGACTTGGAAATGTGTGTGTGTGTGTGTGTGTGTGTGTGTGTGTGTGTGTGTGTGTGTACCACCATGTGTATTGCCCTAGTTACATACTTCAAAGAGGTAGTTTCCAGTTAGTATTATAGGAACTTTCAAACAAGGAGGCAGTGGACATGAACCAGCCCTCTCATGGACATTGAAGGCCAAAGAACTCCACGGACTGTCACACAGTCACACAGTGAGTCCTGGCACAGGTTGACATACCTGGCTGTAGAAGTTCTGAGTCCTCCCCTTCCCACTTCCCTGGGGCATTTGTCCTTGTGTGGTGGGTACCCGACATTTGAATCCTGATAGTCAGTCCGAGCCTCTCCCTGTCCATCCATCTTTCTGCTAGCCGATGGAATGTAAAATGCAGGTCTGCACATGGGTCTTTGAGGCTTTGGTTTCATTAGCACTATTTCCATGTCTTTAGGGATGGAATCTAGTTCAGTTTTACTGAAAAAATAAAAAACAAAAACAAAAGCCAGAAAACCAAAGGCCTACCCCAGACCCCAAGCTCTTTGGTAAGATCCTCACTCATGCTTTTCATTGCTGCTCCTGCATCTCTTTGCATAGTCTGCTCCTACCCACCAGGAATGGCTGGGTGATTCCTTCCCAGTCAAGCCACCTCTCCAGGCTCTTTGGCATCTTTGTGGCTTCACTGCTACTGTTTCCTCTGTCCATCTAAAAGACCATCTGTATTAATTAATTGCTCTCCTCTCCCCCAACTCCCTTGTAACCCAAAGGTAACACCTATGTAGCTGATCAAGGATGCTCCTGCTTGACACTCTGAGGTCACTCAAATCTCAGACATGGTGACCTGTGAGGGACCAAGCTGTGCTCTATTCATCTCCAGGGACAAATGCCCATCATAATGTCTAGCCTCAACCCTCAATGGAATGATTGCCATTACCAATTGATTGCCATGTGAATTCCTTTGCTGAACAGGATATAGCAGTAGACAATGCAGGCTTGGTCAATCCCCTCATGGTTAATATTTTCACTGATCATTATTGATCCAGGACTTAAAGCCTACAATATCTTTAAGGTGCCTCACGTAAATGACAAATACTCATGTATGCAAAAATGGGAAATACACATTGGTCCACTATGTGAGTTTCTCAATAACCTTCACACTCTTTTTTTAACCTTTCAGACATGGGACTGCACCCTGGATGAGAACATGCCCTTACCTGAATGGCCACAGAAAGATGTCTCGGAAAAAAAAAGAGCTCCACGGCAGGAGGATCAGGGAGTGAGAGAATTACAAAAGGGGCACCCATGGTGAGATTTTTCTTGGAGTTATGTGTTCACTGCATTTATATAATGACCATCAATCCTATTCTAAAGAAGGGTATAGCCATAGTAGTGAAAGAATTTACCCAAAGTCAAACAGCTAGGTAGTGATAGTGTTATTGCAATCCAGGTATGTTGAGTGGAAAGGCTCGAATCTTCCTACATGAACACATTCCGTGGGAGAGCTCGGAATGGAACGGTGTTTCCAAGGGGCTCACAGTAGGTGGGCATAAGAGATCACAAACCAGCAGTGTGGGGCTGAGCGGGGAACTGTCTAGAACTCCGAGCACATGGTGACCACAGGCAGCCAACCCACATCTAGTCACCATAGTCTTTAGTCCTCCATGTATCCCATGCCTGAGTGGCTGGATCTCCTACAGAGAGCTAGTTCATCCCCTAACTCTCATATTAGTGCCTAGAGGTTCCAGGCTGGCAACCTGACAGGAGATCATGGAAGCCATAGCCGGCCAAGTAACAGATTACCGTTTGGTGGCCTTTTAGCAAGGGACAGTGGTCAGGTTCTGTAGGAAGAGGAAGGATCACCCTGCACTTAGCTGTGAGTAAAGCCATCACTCAAGAGAAATGGCCACCCGATACAGCCTGGAGAAATAGCTCCGTTTCAAAATTGACTGTGTTGTGTCTTTGTTTATTGATTTATTTAATTGTGGTCCAATTCCCAAATGGATTTCTCAAAGGACCACCCAGATTTGGCTCCAGTGCTGCTTGGAGTGCTGACTGCCTCCTGGAGAATAAGTCTTTAATTTCCACCCTAATGAGCCAGACACTGACTCCCTCTCATCCAACATCCTTAAATGCAAATACAATGCCTGGTATGAAGTGGGGAGCAGTAGGTGCACATTAGCCCATCCAGTTGGAAAGCCTCTGATTGGGACCAATTACTTAACCCAGCCCCACTTCATTTCCAGTGGAAACCCCACTAACTACCCATATGTGTAGGCTGCAGCCAGGGACTGATGCGGCAATCAGGAGGAAACAGATATAATAGATGTGTAATCTTCCAAAGGGCAGGGACAGGAGGAGGGGTAGGCAGTGGGCGGGAGATGCTCATTTACTGTCGGCAGATGGTGCCAGGTGCAGCCCCAGAATTCTGCAGGCTTCGTCAGAGAGGAAGAAGAATATCACTACCCAGCTGAAGACACATGCACACACATATGCATGCATGTGTGCCCCCCACACACATACACACCTCTCCCAGAGAGACATTTTAAACAGACCCCCAAAACCAGGTACTTGGCAAGCCATGTTGATGCAAATCAGTCAGTAAGCTACTTGGAGAAATGTGAAGAGTGCAATGGCTACTCTGAGATTGTCATATCCAAGGGGAAGCTGCTATTGTGTTTTCGAACCCTTGATATTCACCATCAGAACTAGAACCTGGACAGGAATGGCGCCTCCTTTCACTTTGCCAGCAGAAATCCTTCTATCAGCTCTTTCTGAGAGTATCCACTCTCCAAGGTGACTCAACATCAGTCCTGGCTTTCTGAATCCCACATTCTGTTTGCCTCCAAAAGTGTCTTCTCCACACCCATTCTCTACCATTTCTCTCTTTCCCAGCATTTAAAGGGAAAGGTTCCAGACAGTAAACCAAGATAATAGGTGTAGGAAAGTGGAGTCCTGTTTCAATAATGCAGAAATGGTTGTTTAAAGTGTATAGATTTCTTCATGTAGTATTTAATCTTACTCCTATTAGGGAAGTATATTTTTTTATCCATTTTGCAGATGGAATAACTAAGGCTTAGGAGACAGAAATCAGTGACTGGTATTTTCTGATTTACCTTGTGTACACTCTAAGGAACTGCTTCCATTTGCACAAGGTGGGCATGGATTTAGAGACCATGTGGTCTTGCAGCCCAGCTCAGATGAATGCGTTGTGAAACTTCTGAAAGTTTTCTGGATGTCACCCTGTAGTGGCAGTCTGGGCCAACAAAGGACATGCTCTATTTGTAGGCCATAAGTCACAGGCTGATTCAGTAGTGAAAGGTGTTTCCAAGAGACAGGCAATGTGTTTTCAAAATGAATTGCCATCTTCTTGTCTATTCTGTATGCTATTTTTACAGCTATTTATCTTTGATAGCAGAATGCTACAATTAAGGTGAAATACACATATGCAAACTTAACAAGTTTGTGGCATTTCCCATTTATCTTAGAACATCTTGATTTGAAAGCAGATGGGTGCACCACTCCCATCACAACACACACACACACACACACACACACACACACACATGCACGCACACACACGCACACACACACACACACATTCATATACTCTCACAAGGGTACAGAACAATCCTAACCTATTTGATTTAGTTTTTCTCTTTTTATTTCATCTTTTCATTCATTTATTGACTTCTGGAAATTCTGATCATTCATTGCTAAGCATAATGTACCAAGACCAGGACCTGATGCTAGTCAAAAGACCCAGGCTTTGTCCTGAAATGTCACCTCATATTTATGTCTTAGACCAAAAAAAGGCCTCAAGATTTTCAATGGAAAGACAATAAATCTATGACTGGGACAGCAACCAATATGACTGCAGGCCAATTGCTTAACTACACTGATTCTCAATATTTCAGCTTCAAAATGCTAGTAGTTGCCATGCATGGTGTTCAGACTTGTAATTCTAGCTCTCAGGATGTGGAGGTAGGTGGATCTTTAGTTGGAGGTCAGGATAATTCTCTCTGTCTCTCTGTCTCTGTCTGTCTGTCTGTCTGTCTGTCACACACACACACACACACACACACACACACACACACACACACACACACACACATATGGGCTGGGTTCAGAGGTATATGACTATAACTCAACTACCAATTCCTGGGCAAAAACACAAGACACAAGACCCTATTTGAAAAAAAAACAAAAACCAAAAACAAAAAAAAAACTAAAAACAGGGCAGGGTGAGGGTAGATAGTTGATATTCGACTGATAGAGAGGGAGCCTAACTGAAAGTGTGAGGTCCAAATTCTGGTACTGTCAAAAAAAAAAGCCTGCCTCCTCCAAACTACTTTTACAAGTTGGCTATGAAGACCTGCAGAATGGCAGGCCCAGGTCCTGGTATTTAGAATATCTTTATTATTAATATTATTATTTTAAGTAGTTGAACAAAGGTATTTCAATCCAATATGTCAATTTGATTAAGATACATTGTACTTAGTATATTTTGCTCCCCCATCTTTGTTAATCCCTGATTGATCTGATGCTCAGGAAGAGCTCTTCAAGGTATTTTTTAACATGCCATAGATATATAAAAGTATTTTTCTTCTTTTTCTATTTGAATATCTTTTATTTCTATTTTGTTGCCTAATCATTGAGGCAAGGACTTCTGAATACAAGTAGAAAAGTGGGCATCTTTGCTTCTATATTGCTTTGCTAGGGAAATCTTTCTTTTTGTAATGTTGAATAAGATGTTAGTTGTGAGTTTACCATATTCACCATTATTATATTGAGATAATTTCCTTCTAAACCTCATTGATTAATAGTGCTATTATGAAAGGGTAGTAATTTACATCAAGTATATTTTATCCTATTTATTGGGATGATTCTATAATTTCTGTCTCTCATTGATTAAAGAAAAAATATTCCCAAATGTGTTATTAAATAGTAATCTCTTTTTTTTTGTCTTCTCATTTCGTAGTACCAGGGATTGAGCCCTAGTCCTTACCCTTCCTGAGAAAACACTCTACCACTTGCACTATGCCCTCAATTTTTGTTTTGCTTTTGAGATCGAATCTCATTAACTTTGCTCAGGCTAGCTTTGAAACAATTCTTTCATCTCTGCATCACAAGTAGATTGGATCTCAGGTACTTGTCACCACGCTGTTTAGCAATGCCTTAAAAAAACTCATTTATGGGGTGGGGGGCAGAACGCATAGTAGAGAAAGGTTTATTCTTCAGATAGTCCCATTCTCCTAGAAACTCTAATATGAGGAAAAACTTAAGGTACTGTACTGTGTTTGAGACAATGAGGAGTTGTTTCCATAACAAAGAGATTCCTTCAAAACAGAGCCATCTGCCAAGGAGCCATGATGGGCCACATTTTGAGAAGATGCTTGGTAGAATGGTAGTGGGTAAAGGTAATTCCTGTCCTTGTGCAAAACCCTGTGTGACCATAGTCACTTCAGTGGCAAAAAGCAATGGAGAGGAGAGGAACCTAGACTGCCCCATTGGCATAAGTAGTGGCTTGTAGCAGGAGGGGATGCAAAGTTGGGTGGAAACCCATTGGCAGAGGCAAGAGGAAACCAATGAATGCTTCTGAGCAGAAGAATGATGGCATAGCCAGTTTTCCTGAGTTCAGCCATGAGGAAGAGGGAGATTTGGAGTGAGAAGAAATGGAAGCAGTAGGAGGTGGAAATAGATTGGGGATGGGGAGGGAAGGAGACCTGGAAATGTCTTAAAGTAGTGAGGGTGAAGGGGGAGGCGAAACATCATGGAAGAAAATGACAGAATTTAATTGCTTGTGTATGGGAAGAAGTGTCTAAAAGTTAAGTAGGAGTCCAGAATGCCATTGAAGTAAGGAGAAAAGTCACGCCTGGATTACTTGCAGAAAAAGAAGAGGGGAAAGTTTTCTAGATAGATTGTATGTAGGAAAGGACTAATAAGAGGACCCAGGGTTCCAAAATCAGGAAGGTTGCAGTGGGGTTGAGGGTTGAGGGTTGGGGGGCAGACCTAGATGTTATATTTGCTCTTATCAAGTTCTTCCTACAGCCTCAAGATAAAGGAAACAGTGAAAATAGACTGCCTTAAGGTAAGATGGGCACACAGAAGGAAGAAAAGTGAGTAAATGTAGGTATTACATTCAATGTACAGTATGCATTAGTTGAGTTATGAACGTTAAGTGTAGAAATGGGAAGGGGAAAACAACAGAAGCGGTGATATTGACCAAGATGCTTTATATTCATAATCTAAGTTGTGGATTTGAAGCCTGTTTGTCCAGCTACTTAAAAATAATTTTAAAAAACAGGTTGTCTTTCAATCATTCATTCTTGGACCTCCATTTCTTCTACTGCAAAATGGAGTTCATGATTTTAAGGCCATAGATTTTTTGTAAGGATTTAATGAGATATATACCTATTATATAGCAGTTATTTCTTCTCTACCCACCAATGTTTCTGTTCCTTTGTCCATCTCTATTAAATTGAATTTCTATCTGGCAGAGTAGAGATTCTAGGCAGGTATGGCATCATCAGAGGCAGATGTGTGCCCATAATTGATGTTCTAATTCTGGAGAATGTTTTTGGAGATACTCATTTAAGACATCTGGCCCTTTTAAAACTGAAGTAGGCTGGGTCATGTGAGAAAAACTCTCTCTTCTATCCAACTGTATTGCTTAAAAGTTCCTACTTTGGCCTGGTGGCTTGGTTCTTGTTCAGGAAAGGAGGAATTTCTTTGTGATAAGGAAGATTTTTGAAATGTAAAGTTTTGTCTTAAACTGGTTTCTTTTCTAGATGGAATTTACACGTATTTCAAATGGTTCAAGATATAACAGAGGGTGTGGGTATATTTTGAGGTCACTTGTGTACTATTAATCTTATTTCAAAATTACCTATGGGAATACATTATACCCTATTCAAAGTAGCAAATCACAAGCAGATTGTGAGACTAGCTCAGCCAGTCTAAGCAAAGGGGTGAAGCCTGCTGCATTTGTGCTTAACGGGGGGGGGGGGAGGAGGAGAGGGGAGGGGCTGACAGTCTGTGTCATGTGTTTGCTTGCCAGACTTTTGGTTGATGGTGAATCCTTCTGCAGAAGTAAATTTTGCCTTGCTGAGACAGTTCTTTATTTTCGTATTTATTGTTTTGACTCCAATGGTTCTTGGAGAGTGTAACAGACATAATAACACCTCATGTGCATATGGTAAGTTAAGGAGTCAGTGAATGACATATATTTCTGACTTCAGGTGTTTTGCAATAGAAAGTAGACTCTCCACTTAAATGCAAGCATTCTCTACATCTTTCTGGCTGCTTATGTCTTAATGGATGCCAGCATTAATCTTGCTTTACTCTTAACAACTTGAGCTAACCTCAGAAGTGCCAAGGGTCGCTCAAAAAGACTAGGATGCGACATGGTTTGGTTTTAGCTGCTCTACAAATAAAATCTTGTTGTTAATCTTGGTGGTGATTAAGTGCCATCTTTCCCTAACCACATGGATATTGATTTTCACAAGGTCTACAGGACAGTGGCCTTTGGTATTTTGGCTACATTGAAAGTATTTGACTAATCAATACTCCTGTTACTAGTTAATCACATCTGAATGGGAATTGAGTGAGTTCTTTTGGTTTTGAATGTTCTGTAGATGTGACAGTGTACAGCCTTTAGTTACCTTGTACTCTAGCTCCCTAAATAGATAGTTGTATTCCTTCTTGTTAATGTAAAAGTGTGGCTTCCGGATGAGATGTTTGCTATTGCCTTCTTCGTCTTATCTTTGATGACTGGACTGCTTGGGGTAACTACCCAAGAGAAGGTGACACGGTAAGCGGGCCTTTTGTCTCATTTTTTGTTTGTAATGGGCTGTGTTAAGATGTGACATAAACTCCTTTTACATTGCCAGTAATCCTTTGCCAGGAAAAGAGAACTGGTTGGCTACTGTGTGAGCGGGGCAGGGGAGGGGGGAGAATCTAGAGTAAATTAATCTCTTGAATGCTCAGTTTCCCTGTTTGTAAATTTTGATTCATATTGTGTCTTCTATAGAAGATGAAATATGATACTTAATGTAAATGGGCTCAGGACAATGTAGGCACTTGTTAATAGCAATTCTCTTAAGTGATATTAGATATTTAACTTCTACCTTACTACCACTTCACTGTGGTTGGGAAAGATAAATTAAATGATATATGCAGGATTATTTGGGGAAAGGTAAGAGATTATAGGGACTCTTTAAAAATGAGTTTACTTGGGGCAGGGAGTTTGGCCTAGTGGTGGAGTGCTTGCCTAGCAAGCACGAAGACTTGGGTTCAATTCCTCCGTACCACATACATAGAAAACAAAGCCGTAAGTGGTGCTGAGGCTCAACTGGTAGAGCTCTAGCCTTGAGAAAGTTCAAGGACAGGCAAAAAATGTTTGCTTTTTCACTGAGGTAATAGACAGGACATGACATTTTCATATATATATTACATGTTACTCCTTCTGTTTTGAGATTTCCCACCTGCCTCCATTTTGTTTGCATGTTAATATAAACTATTTTGTAGTACTTAAAAAGCCCCTTATTTCTTTGCTGGGATCGATTTTAAGCAATATCTGTCTCTTAAATCATGATGGTTTTAAATAGTTATTTTATTCAAATTCTTATTCAGTGATTCAGTTTTGGATCATTTTTGATTTAAAATGTCAAAGCAAAAGAGAGTTCTTCTAAGTAACAATTCTGAAGGAGGGGAAAGCATTTTTATAAGGAGTTAATTGGTAACTTGTATCTAAAGCGAATGCGAGTTTTTTAAAAATCAGAAAATACATCTTTAATAATTAGGAGATAAAGGCAGGAAAGCTGTGGTAATGGAAATCTCTGCTGAGATAGTCTTAATTATTAAAGCTTATCATTGTAATCCTTTCTGAAAATGAACAAAGAGTCTTGATGTTTGATGAACTTATCAAACAAGACAGACCAGTGAAGAGGCAAATTTCAAGTCAAGGCAGAAGGGAACCAATTAAATACTGTACAAAGTGCTGCAGAAGGAAATCAGGCAGTTTCCACGTCTACTGCCAGTGCGTCTGGTTTTGAAAAAATGGGAAACTACATGGTGGAATATTTCTACCACATTCATTCTGGCACAGACATTTCCTCGTTCTGTGATCTCAGGCAACTTACTTAACTTTTCTGAGTTTCAATTTCCTCATTTACAAAATGAGAGGGAAGTAAGAGCAAGAATTAAATGCAGCAAAAGTGCGTAGAACAATGCTCGGTACTTAGGAAGCATTCAGTGAAAGCACTTGCCAATGAAAGTGTGTGATTTTTTATTGTTATCTGTTGGTATTTCATTTGCTTGGATGCTTGACAATAATCAGACAGAAGACATTTATAATGTGCCAGTTGGCAAGGGTCTTCTTGATAAATTACAGATTTTAAAGTTTTTCTTTCTTTTTTTAGAAATAATGCTTTTTTTCTCCAAAGATAAAACTTCATATGGGCCCTGATGTGGAAAACAGATCATACATATTTACATTTCTAATGGTGCACATTTATTTTTGTAGGCTCATGTTTAGCACTTGCTTATTACAATGGCTTAATAGACATATGGGGTTGTTTGAGGAAAACATTTTAAAGCCATGGTGATGGAAGGCAATTATAATCACTACATGCAAAATCAATGGTTTTCTATTCCATATTTCATAAAAGTTACAAATAATATAAAATGTTTATTTTAGAAATAATATCTTTTTGTTATACAGAGCTAAGAAGTCTTTTGAAAGTTTGCTGTTCTTTTGACTCATTGAAATTTGTTTATAACTTAAGCACGTAGTCTTAGTGATTATTCCACGTGCCTTCAAAAATTCATACTTTTGGCCAAACACCTGTAATCTTAGTTATTTAGAAGGCAGAGATCAGGAAGATCACTGTGCAAGAATTGGCTCAACAAGATGGGGGGAGGTAGTGGGGGGGGAGGGTAATGGGTACCAAGACATGTGAAAGGGTATCAATGTATGTGAATTAATGCACCTTCTATCTGGCAAATATCATGTAACCCTTTTATTAATTACAATAAAAATATTAAAAAAGGAATTGGGTCAAAATCAGTTAATGAGAGGATATGGTAGTATATACCTGTGATATCTGAGAACAGAGTTTGATATACAGTATATCTTTAGAAAGTTAATTTTCTTTACCTGTCTTTGGTTGGAAGTTCATAATATATTTTGGAAGTCTAGAACAGTGCAAAGGCTTCAGAGTCGAACAGCTTTTTATTGAATCTTGGTTTTGTTATTAACAACTCACTGTAAGTTATTTCTTCTCCCTGTGGATCTGTGGGGTTATTGTGAAATTTTAACGAGATAAGATTCACATACAAATTTTTGTTATTGAGATTTCACGGTATGCTGGGTACTGTGCTCAGAGCTGAGGTACATATAACTGTGATCCCTGTCTGCCAGAATTATCAGTCTAGGGTAAGAGTCAAGGGTGAGAAGCCCTACATTCATGTGACAATGTGCTAGATGCTAAAAGTTAGGCAGGTAATAAGAGACCTTGGGAGGGAAGGCACAGAATTAGGAAGGTATGGCCAGATGAGTAGTTTATAATGAGGAGACTGTGGGGGAGAAGCGTTAGGCAATACTTATGATAGTGCATCCTTGAAATTAGAATTAAGTGTGGAATTCTATTTGGTTTACAGAGAGTACTTTCATGGGATTTACTCATTCATTTGTCTATCTAGTTACTCAATATTGTAGATATGCTAGGAGCTAGGTAGTGAAGTAAACAGGTAATGAGCCTACCCTCCTACAATTTCCAGTAGGATGCATATTGATATAAAAGCCATAGAAACTTTCAAAGTATAGGGTTTGAAAGCGAGGGAAAGGGAGACACACAGAAGAAACCTACATGACTGGCTTGAGTGACTGCTGTGATGGCTTCCCTAATGATGCTGGGAAAATTGGGAGGAGAGCAGGTTGAAGGAAAAACTTAAGAGTTTAAACATGGAATCATAAAGTGTTTCCTGCTCCACTGGCAACTAGTAGAGATGTAAGATGGGGCAGCTGGGTAAAGAAACAGCATTTTAGAGGAGTGGTCCAGGGTAAAGATCCAACTTTAGGAAACATAATCATAATGGAGTGAATCTGGCCTTAGTAAAGGTGAGAAAAACACAAAGAGAAGAGATGCCATACATATCACCGAGGAATTTCAGGGTTTGGAGAGAACTGGACTCAGAGATAAGAAAAGAGCAAGAGAAGAAGGTTTTTCTCAAGAGAATATTATGTAACAGAGGGCAAGTAAAATGAAGCCAGAAAACTCCAGCAAGAGGATTGTTTAAGACTGACTGGACACTTACAAAATTGAGCTTGAAATACCTCTACTTATTTTACTCAACCATTAGAAAGAATGATATGGTACCATTTGTAAAGAAATGGAAAAGTTATTATGGAAAAGTTATTATAAGTGAAATAAGTCAGCCCCAGAGAGACAAAGGGTGTATGTTTTCTTTTCTATGTGGAAGCTTACAAACATAAGTAAATACATTGGGTTTTATGTGAGTGTATACAAATGTGTTAAAATGATAGATTCTAGGGAGAAATCAAATAGGGCAAGTCCTTACAAAGATAAAATCAAACTTCTGCAAAATAAAATATCAGGCAGTGGGTACTTGCAAAGAGTGGCTGTGGTCAAACGGGAAAGGATGAAGAGAAAAGTGGGGAACAATGCGTATCTGGAAAACAAGATGAGTAGGAGGGGTGGGAAGAGGGAAAGTGGGAGAAAAACATGGGAAGGGGTAACAATATTCAAGAAGTAATATATCTACTACCTGACGAATGTAACTCTAACCACTCTATACATCATCCTAATAATAAAATTGAAAATAATTAAATGTAAAAAGAAAAGTGAGTGCAGGGATGGGTAGGGGAAGAGGGTTAAGAATGTTGAAAGGGGTGACAATGATCAAGATATCTTATATTCATAAACTGCTTTGTTAAATGGCACATTATTTGTACAACCACTTAATGATAATACAAAACATAAAGTAAAACAAACAATTTAAAAAACCCACTTACTGATGTAGCTCCCGTGTAGTTGAATAAGACTGGCCTGAGATTATATAATTAGTGACAATCGGCTCTAAAAATAAGCTCAACCAATTTATTAGAAGTTTCCCCTGGTAATAATCAGAGATCAGCTTTCTGACCTTTTAGCCTAGGATTGACAGCTCATCAATTATTTTGTTTTCCAAGTTGCAGAGCTGGCCATATTCTGGAGTCAAGTATTTGCCTTGCAGGGTGCATATTTGACTCTTTAAGTTTTCAGCCCTTTGCTAACATGCAAATCTACATTTAAAGGCCCATGAGGAATGTTTCACCCATTTACAGCTTTCCTCTGCTGTAAGGGAACTCAGTTGCAAGAAACAGAGAAGGCATATTTTGAGAGGCTAAATCAAGTGTCTTTATTGGAAAGTCAGTGTCTGCAGATGGACTCATCACAAAGACCTACAGCTCCTCAACTACATTTAACACTGTCAGAAAAACTAAGCTACAAGAGCAGGAGAAGAAAGAAAAGAACAGAAAACCAATACCAGCAAACCAGATCAACTCCAATGGAGAGGTGAAGGGCCACGCAGTGTTGAGAGAGGAGAGCCAGGGAGCAGGAGACATGGGAACATGAGGCATGGCTTAATGGTGCTTGAGCGGGTCTGAGCCCAAATGGAGTCAGGGTCCAAAGGCAGGGTCACAGGAAACTTAAGAGTTTTACAAGTTCAAAGCAAAGGAATGCAGGTCTAGTAACCCATGGTCCAAGTCCTTACCCCTGCCTTCAGGAATTCAGACACATCCATCCCTTGGGGGTGGGACTTCCCCTTCTTCCACCATGAAGAAAAAATCAACTGGAACCAGTTAACCCCAACTCCCAATTCACCACATCACCAAGATGGCATCTGCTAGACCCAGCATCCTCACCTCACCACGGAGGAAAGTTTGATGGAGATGGAAGGGTCTGATGAGCATCTGTGTGGCTGAGAATAGAAGTCTGCCAGGCCAGATTCTCCTCAGGCTTCACCTATTCAATCTCACTCCATACTCAAAATGTCGCTGCTTTTCAGCTATGAGAAAAATTGAATGGCAGATACCAGATTCAAATGCATGTTTCATGGACTTAAAAATTCTCTGTTGCTGGACACAGGTGACTTATATCTGCAATCCTAGCAACTACCTGAGGCTGAGATCTGAGGATCATGGTTTAAAGTCACCCTGGTCAGAAAATTCCGTGCATAGTCAAATTAACTACTAAAAGGCCAGAAAGAGAGATGTGGCTCAAGTGGTAGAGCACTAGCCTTGAGGGGAAAAAAAACAAGTGAGAGTTGGATGCCCTGAGTTCAAGCTCCTGATTGGCAGGCACATGCATGCGCACGCATGCACACACACACACACACACACACACACACACACACACTCTTCTCTGTGTTTAATCAACTGTACTTACAGTCTTACAAATGTTGCATGAAAAAGAAATTACCTTTCTTCAAAAATATTGGAGAAATGCTTGGGTAAGCAGAGCAAAATGCAGAACTCCAAAGGGATATGAATACATTAGACATTTTAAATCTCCACAAATGGAACGGTGCAGACAGATTTTTCAAAAGACTTTGTCCATTTTTCTCACTTCTACCCACACCTGAATGCTTACTTTGAGAACTAGTACTCCATAGAACATACTTTTAGAAAATTTGCAATATACTTTTGGGCTGTGTTCTTTCTGCAGATGAAAAATGTAAAAGTCAAAGTTCCAGCAACGTTCTAATAGTTACACAGTAAGTTAGAAGCATAGAATCAAATGCTTTTGGATCTAAGAACTCTATAGTAAATGTCTAATTAATTGAGTAGATTCTTGCTCTATGGAAGATGTCTTAAAACTATTTGTCATGGCTGGGCACTGGTGACTCAGGCCTGTAATCCTAACTACTCAGAAGGCTGAGATCTGAGAATTGCAGTTCAAAGCCAACCCCTATAGGAAACTGTATGAGACCTTTATCTCTAATTAACCACCAGAAAACCAGAATTCATGCAGTGGCTCAAAGTGGTAGAATGCTAGCCTTAAGGAAAACGAGCTAAGAGACATTATCAAGGCTTTGAATTTAAGCTCTATTGATGGCAGATGTGAGTATTAGTACCTTTCGACTTAACTCCACCAAATATCCAGGTATGAGTACTTTATCACATAATGAAGCTTATTTGACTCATTCTTCTGGAGGTCAAGAGTATAGTGGAAACAATTTCTTTTTTGTTGTTGTTGTTGGTCATGGGGCTTGAACTCTGGGCCTGGGTACTGTCCTTGAGCTCTTCAGCTCAAGGCTACTACCTTACCCCTTAAACCACAGCACCACTTCTGGTTTTCTGGTGGTTAACTGGATATAATAGTCTCACAGACAATTTGTGCCCAGGCTGGCTTTGAACTGTAATCCTCAGATCTCAGCCTCCTGATTAGCTAAGACTATACACGTGAGCCACTGGCACCTGGCAAAAAACTTATTCTTAGCTTTGATGAGGGCCTGTGGTTGTATTCTGACACTGCAGATAGTATCATCCTAGGAGCATTCAAGGAAGAGACTATGGCAAGACAGAAAGTAGGAGTATGGGGTGGGGCCAAACTCTGTCTTTCTATATAACCTATTGATTCAGTAGCTGGTTTACCTTACCTGGCACAACCTACTCTAAAAACCAGCAGTACTCCCTTCAAAAGGTAGTGTCCCTTGTGATGTAATTGTGATATAATATCTTCAGTACGTGTTGCCTTTTGTGTTCTACCATGCTGGAGACTAGATCTCCAATAT
Source organism: Megascapheus bottae (assembly GCF_031878675.1). Lineage (NCBI taxonomy): Eukaryota > Metazoa > Chordata > Mammalia > Rodentia > Geomyidae > Megascapheus > Megascapheus bottae. The sequence continues at coordinate 47,340,426 of NC_143514.1, read as the reverse complement.
ATGAAATTGAGGCATAAATTATACCAGCCATAGTTGTGAGGTCATTTGAAACTTGATCCAGTTCCTGTGGAAAGCCATTTGACTAGATGTATCAAGAACTTTAAAAGATCAATAACTTAGAATAGAAAAGCTGGTATTCAATGATCAGTTTATTGCTGGAAAATTAGATCCACGTGTAGTTACTATCCTTTGCATTTCTGCTTTCATGTTAAGGTGGAAAAGTCAAGATGTAAAATGTTATTTTCAGTGTGACCTCAAATTTACTATGAAATAAAAGATGGGGAAAATATAACACAAGCATTCATAGTGGTTGGAGTAGAAGAAATTCTTTTTTTCTTATGATTGTTGGGTTTTCTTTAACGGGAATTTATTACTTTTACTATCATCAAAAACTGAAGTAAATTGGAACAACATGTTGGAATGAACAGTGGGACTGTTGGTCATATAGATATTGGCGGAAGGCTGCAGCCCTGTAATGACATAATACATGGTCCTTCGGTACCTTTGTTCTCTGGCCACAGTGGTATGATCACATTGCCGTGTAGGGTGCTGTCTAGACATCATGTCATAAAGCTTTTAAAATGACAACAAGCAAGGCACTTCTCTGTCTAGGCTTTTGCCTCTATCCGTTAATACTGTTTCCTTTGATTTTGTCATCCTAATGCAGTTTCTTTTGGTTCATAATGACATTATCTGGATAATTCCAGAGTGAAATTCAGAACTGACACAAGTGGTTTCTGTTTCCAAACTCATACCCCTTGCCTTTTCTTCAGACTCTATCCACCTCTCCCTCTGTGTCTCTACACTTCATTCTTTCATTATCAGTACAATCTGTCAGAAAAATTTATGTACAGGAAAAACCCTCAGGCAATTGGATTTCTAGATTTATTTAATGAAATTCTAACTAAGAATCAAGTTCAAACAAACCTCTCAACCATGCCACTGTCTATTTTTCCCAGGAATTGGTTTTATTTTTCACCCTTTCCTTCATTCTCTTTTCTGTTCAGAAATATTTACTGGACAGTTGCCATATCTCTACCCAGGATAGGTGGAGTAACTTCAGAAACAAAAGTACAGACTGAATCTGCATTCAGAAGAGCTTAGAAACTGGTGGAAGAAACAGTGCAAGTGTGCAAGTGTGATAATTGAATGTTGAGATGGCATCCAAAAGTTGGCCAGATCATATGAGGAGACCTATCTAACCAGACTTGGTATCAGAAAATATCTTGCTAAGTAAATAATACTTAGGATAAGACTAAAAGACAGCCAAGAGTAGCCGAGATAAAGAGGTGGATAGTTGGATTCACGAATGACTGATCATTACAGATAGGTGGGAAATACATCAAGGTAAGATGTTTTTAAAGGTACCCTTTATAGAATTAAAACTGGGCATAAAGGCAAATGTACATTAAATTGGTGTCATTGAAATGCAGGAAACTTTAGTATTAAACTAAAGGTACTTCTAGCCAGGTTGGAGGGCAAGTACAGTGGGGATCCTTGAGTAGAGAAGATAAGGAAAAACTAAAAAGAGCTTGTAGAGCCCCCAGGAACTAGTCATAGGTGACACTCATGAATTAGTAATTTAGGAAAAGGGCTGTTACAGAGAGCAGAAGGTCCAGAATGTAATCATGGAAGCTAGAGAAGGAACAGGAACAAATGAGAGGGCATAATGTTCCATGGTTCATTACAGGGAGTGATGAATCTCCAAAGTGATGCTAGAAATGAGGTGGAAAGGAAGCTTGACAGCTGAGTGCTGAAGTTTCCTTTAAAAGGATCCCAAGGCTTTTGTGTTATAACACTACTTTTATCAGTTGTGGGGCTTGAATTCTGGGCCTGAGTGCTGTCCCTGAACTCTTCAGCTCAAAGCTACCACCCTACCACTTGAGCAACAGCACCCCTTCTTGTTTTCTGGTGGTTCATTGGAGATAAGAGTCTTATGGACTGGCTCAGTCTCTTGGCCTGGCTTTGAACCACGATCCTCAGATCTCAGCCTCCTGAGTAGCTAGGATTAGGGTGTGAGTCACTGTGCCTGGTATCTAACGTCATTTTGTAGATCAGGGTTCCTTCAAGTATGGTTTGCAGACCATAATGCAAGTAAAACCACAACGAAAAGAATGAATAATGTCTTGGTATTATGAAGAGATTCATTTTGAACTCACAGACCAAGGTAAGTTCAAAATAATTTTCATAATAATACAAGGATATCAGTTGAACTTTTTATTCTGCTTTTACTTGCATTGATGTTGGGTAATGGTGAATAAAATCTCTGTGGTCTTAGTACCAATCAAAGCAGTGGTACCAGTCTCATAGGAAAAATTAAATTTTGCTTTAAGAAGCCCTTCCTAAAGCAGTAAGAATTATTCATTCTATTAAACCTCAAGCCTTGAATAAATGTCATTTACATATTCTCTTGGAAACATGAGAAGAATACTTAAAAGAACTTCCCATGTACTAAAGTATAATGGTAGCCTTGAGGAAAAGCAATTGCTTGAATTAAGTCAATGTAGCCACTAGTTTTCATTCAGCCTGAGCTTCTATAACAAATGACCCCATCCTGGGTAGCTTAAATGACAAACACTTATTTTTTATAGCATAAGGAGGCTGGGAAAAACAAGGTCAAGGTACTGGCAGATTCAGGGTCTGGTGAGAGCTCACTTCTGGATCCACAGAACAGGTCTTTCACTGTACCCTCACATGAGAGAAAGTGTGAGCCAGATGTTTGGGATGTCTTTAGTAAAGACACCAGTTCTATGTATAAGGTCCCCACCTTCCTGATCTAAGCAATCCTCTAAACCCCATCTTCAAATATGATTACAATGGGGCTGTGGTATCAGTGCATGAATTGTGGGAGAAATACAAATATTCAGTTCCTAAGACCACGCTTTTTTTCTACAATACCATTTTACTTGATAGAAATAACTGCCAGACAAGCTATGGATGTTCAGGCTTAGATGTTTTGTGTAGATGGTAATAAAAAGGCAGACAGGCTATCATTAAAACCAGGCAACATTATTTGTTACCAGTGACAAAATTTGATATTTCATGTAAAAATAAAAACACACCAGCATGAAGCTGATGAGCTTGTTGGTAATATCAGCAATTTTGATTTCTCATGGTATACAGTGGAATGTGTTAAGATATGTACACTTAGGGAAGTATTAGTTTTCAGTGCTTAATGTTACAAAAAAGATCATTATGTGAACACGATCCATTCAAAATATAGTCTAATGGATTTTAATGTATCAGAGGGCAAGAGTTCATTGAGAAGCTTTCAGACTTTATGCAGCAACTAACTCGTAGAAAAGTTTGTGCCAAAGAGAAGATTCAGTTATCTGTATCTGTTTTTTGTAACTACATCACCATGTGCAGCTAGATTTTTCCCCCCACAAACTTTAACTGTAAGAATATAATGAAGCCAGGCACGGTGTCTCATGCCTGTCATCCTAGCTACTCAGGAGGCTGAAATCTGAGGCTCACGGTTCAAAGCCAGCCTGGGCAATTATCTCCATTTAACCACCAGAAACTGGCAGTGGTGTTGTGGCTCAAGCGGTAGGGCTGTAGCCTCGAGCTGAAGAGCACAGGGACAATGCCCAGGCCCAGAGTTCAAGTCCCATGACAAAAAAATAAAAAGAATATAATGATAACAGATTGAATGAAGAAGCAGGAGGAAAATCCTGCTTTAGCCTAAACCAGACATTAATGAGGTCTGCAAGACATGGAAGATAATTATACCATTCTGGCTGATTATTGTTCTTTCTTTTCTTTTTTCTTTCTTCTTTTTTTTTGAGGGGGGGAGGGTGTCATGGGGCTTGAATGTAGGGCCTGAGCACTGTCCTTGAGCTTTCTTAAGGCTAGCGCTCTACCACTTAAGCCACAGCACCACTTCCTGCTTTTTCTGTGTATGTGGTACCAAAGAATCAAACCCAGGGGTTTGTGAATGCTAGGAAAGCACTCTACCACTAGGCTATACTGATTATTTTTTCTTGATAATATATGCTTAAATAAAATCATTTATGGTAGCACATTAAAGTCTTACTATAATTTTAAATAAATTAATATGTACTTTAAAAATTATTTTAATTCTTAATTCTAGGAATGTCAATAGATCTAGACCACTTAGAAGCTCTTTGGGTCCTTTAAAAATTGGTTAGAATATAAAGGGTGTCCTAAAATCAGTGCTAAAGATAAGTATTATAATTCTGACTACCCATGGATCTTCCTAGGCTTTTAATGTAGTTATTATTGCTCATGAATAGCTGCTTATAATTAGCAGGAGATTTGAAGAACTGACGTTGCCCACTCTGCTAAGGAAATAACTGCCGTTGATCACAGTCTAGACTGTCTGGCTCCTAGAGGCTGGGCAGTCCTGACAGTAGGCATCGACCTTCTAAACCTCTGTTCAGGCTGCCTGTCTTTGAAGCCCCAGCAGCAGCGAGGCTACTGTGGGAAGAGGCAAAGTATTGGAAACAGTAAGCTGGTGGCTCATTTACCTAATCCCAGGTGATCTGGCCAAGCCTTTTAACTTGTAGGGAAGCAGCATGGGGCTGAAGAAGACCACAGTCTTCGAGAAAAACTAGTTTCCACCTCTTTCCTGCCTGCACTATTCTCCCCACCCCCATCCCTTTCTGGAAGGTTCTTCCTTTCCTACTCCTGATGGCTGATTTGTAAAACGAGACAACAGCATGATTAGGAGCAGGAAGTAGGCTTTGCAGTTAAATGAACTACTTCCAATGTTCCATGTCTTTCCTGGGTTATGACTACAGAGACTACTTAGCTATCAGGACTCACAGGATTCTTGTATTTAAAACAGTTACCTCCTCACATTATCATAGATATTATGTGAGATTGTTCAGACAATGTCCTGGCATATAAAACTTTAAAATTTAGGAAATGGGTTCATAAGCATTTTGACACCCCCTTCAGTAATCCCACTAATGATATTTTAAATGTAATTTTATAAATGGAAAGATAGCTCAGAGATTTTAGGCAACTTGCTCAAATTTTTAAGTCAGCGAGTGGTTAAGTTTCAGTCTTCTGACACCACACTCCCATATTTCTAGGGACAGGGATTTCTGCTATTTTGACTCATCACAAATTGTTAGCTTTCTTCTGAATTCATCTCCCTAAGAGATAATAATTTTATCTATCTGGGATTGGTATGGTATTAAAGTTGAGATAGATTGTCTAGCACCATATTGATGTCTATATATGATAAGAGCCCAATTTCTTCTAATGCCTGCTTTACTAGCAGGAATATGTGTAGAAATTTCTCTTTTGTTTAAGTTTCACATCTTAAAATGGATTCAAAGCTCTTTTCCTTTCTTTAGAAGGGTAAGTCGGGCAGTGACCCCTGCAGCTGTTGCATGTCAGCTCAGTGACTGGTCAGAGTGGACAGACTGCTTTCCATGCCAGGATAAAAAGGTGAGCCATTTATTTCCAGTTGGGATAATTTTCTCTTTGATTTGTGCACTGAGAATTCAAAGGGAAATCAGAAGTTTGTCTATGAATCTACACCTCTGGTATGAAATACCTGTTTGGATCCAGAAGTAGATATTTGGAAATACTGGGGTTGTGGATGGTGACTTGTTCTCTCTTCTTCTTCTTCTTCTTCTTCTTCTTCTTCTTCTTCTTCTTCTTCTTCTTCTTCTTCTTCTTCTTTTTTGCAAGTCTAGGACTTGAACTCAGGGCCTGAGCGCTGTCTTTGGACTTTCTCAAGACTAGCGTTCTACCACTTGAGCCACAGCACCATTTCCGGCTTTTTCTATGTATGTGGTACCGAGGAATCGAACCCAGGTCTTTGTGGATGCTAGGCAAGCCTTCTACCACTAGGCCCAATTCCCTGTCCCCACTCTTCTTTTTTTAAATTGTATTTTATTGTTGGGGTGATGTATAGAGAGGTTGCAGTTACATTCGTCAGGTAGTGGGTACATTACTTCCTGAACATTGATACCCTCTTCTGAGTCTACTCATCAAGCATTTGGGGACAAGGTGCCGAAGATGAGTCACAGGAGAAACATTTGCCCCCATCCCCTGTGGCCTCTTTTGATTTTGATCAAACCACTACCTACTAATGAAGGTTATCTGAAGAGACTGGAGGTGGCTTAATAATAACATGCAAAGCCATCTTTGTGGGCCTAAGATAAACTAAGAATGCCAAGAGAGAGTTCCTGAGGACTCCTTATTCAAAAAAGATGCATGCCAAGAACACAGATGTTTGTCTTGCCTTTCTAAATGGTTTGGGAATGATCTAAAATGGTCCCTAAACACAGTGATCATGTGAAGGAAAGGCAGACATTGGATTGGGTCTTCCCTTCTCCCCCCACTTTGTTTAGAATTACTGCACATTATAATTAAGAAAGCAGTTCAACTTCAACTCTATCATATCTCTTATTTATTTATCTGTATTTAATATTTCTTCAAACAACACTTGTCTCTATGAATTGTATCCAATCCCGCTCTTCCCTACTAAAAAACTACTGCATCTTGTGTATTGACACATCACTGCCAACTTCAAGTGTTTTAGCCCTACATCTTCAGTTTAGATCAGTTGTTACCTTTTAGATGCTCTGTTACTTTCAACTTGTTTGTTTTAGTTTCTCTGTGCCTCAGTTTCCTTATCTGAAAATGGGAGTGCTAATAGGTCCTGCACTAATGGAATGATACTTGCGAGGCATTTTTCATGCTACCGGGCACAGAGCATGCCTTTGGGAATGTTGACTGTTTTGTAGTTATTAACTATGCCCTCTCTAGCCCCATTTGTATGGCCTCAAATCCAGCCCTGTTTCTTGCTCACCAGAGCTCTTGAAGGAGCTACTTACTAATTGTCATCCATCCTGTAGACCCATCATCTTGGTTAGACACATGTGCTTTGTGAATATTGTTTTGTTATGCTATTTTTTCTATATGTTCATTATTTTATTAATTTTCCAGTACAGAGTTTGAACCCAAGGCTTCACACTTGCTAGCCAGGCATCTTATGATACAAGCCAGGACTCCAATCCAATGAATGTTTTGCATGCTTGTTCAAAATTGCAGAGCCTTACAAGCACTGAAAACAAAAGGCAAACCTGGTTTATTTATCTTAAAGGCTGAACTTCCTTATTAAGCTTCTCTCATATCTGTGAAAGGTGAAGAATGCTATCTTTGTTTAAAATACCTGGCCCTCACATTTCCGGTTTGTTCTGCCATCTTGAATTTGTTTCCCGAGTTAGCTATATCAACTACTTCACACTGGATAAAAGCACATAAATTTATTCCCTCACTCTTTTTGAGATCAGGAGACTGAAAAGAGGTGTCAGAGGGGCTGGGCTCTCTTCTGGCAGCTCTGGTGTATAGTCTGTGCTTTGTCTCTTTGGGCATCTGCTACCAACAGACTTTAACAATGACTGCATGACTCTCGCTGGCCTCCTCCTTTTCCACAAGCTTTATCATCTAGGTCTGCCTACAATCTTCTTCTCCCACCTCTCAGAAGGGAACTATAATAGTATTCTGCACTACCCATATAACCCAGGTAATTAAAACACAAGAACTTCTCACTTATCTGCAAAACCATTTTCCACATAAGGGCATACTTATTTGTCCTACCGATCAGGACCTGATGTCCCTGTGTGGTTATTATCTGGTCTACTCAACAGCGGAAGCTCTCCCCCGGTCTTATTTCAATGAGGTAGTGGACAGCACCGTGGACTTCCTTCTTCTAGCTCAAATCAGAATGGACTCACTACCGTAGTGTCTCCCAAATCCTCTATGTGTTTTTATAGTGAGTTTGAAGAGAATGAATCTCTGTTCATCATGTGAGACCACCTTCATTGCTTTTTGTTAATATGTTTCTTTCTCTCAAAAAATCGTCCAAACAAAGGTTCACATTTCTGGAAAGAAACATTATCTAGTAGATAGGAAAGAAAATGATTTCTTAATGACAGCAACTGCAGGCAATGGCACGAAGAAGTCCCTAAGGGAATTTAGGCACCAACTTTTCTACAACATAGTGTCTTCATTATTGGATATCTGCCTAGGAAATGGGAACCTGCTGGAAGTGAGCTGGAAGGCTGACCACATCCCTCCAAGAACAGGAACTACGGGAAGGACAGTAATGGACATTAATAGTTGCTCTTTATCAAATATGCTCTATGTACCACACACTGCCATAATGCTCCAAATAAATCATTTGTCTACTTGCTGCCTTTCACCGATAGCTGGAAAAGTGAGACACCATTCTCCACTCCATAAAGGTCACATATTAAGGAAAAGGGAGAGCCTAAACCCAACTCAGACTGACTTCAAAAGCACAAAAGATCGAGGGCTCCATTCTACCAAAGAGAAACAAGGGACCTTAACATCCACCTAATCCAATCTCTTTTAGAGTAGCCTAACAGCTGGTACAAAAAGTGGTGGATTGAACTAAAGGCCATGTGCTTGCTGTACTACGTAAGGGCTCTACCATCTGAGTTTATTCCACTAACTCCTTCAAGTTATACATGTTTTTCAGATAGGTTCTCATGCTAACTTGACCCAGGTTGGCACTGTCTGGCCCTGATTTTTCCTTCTTTTCTCTGTGTCTCTGTCCTTTTTGTATTCTCTTGTAGCTCAAGGCACCATACCTTCACTCCTTTGGTTTTTGAGATTATGTTTCTAACTTTGCCTGGATGGGACTTGAACTGAGACTCTCCTATCTTCACCATCTGAGTTGCTGGGATTGTAGGCATGTGCTAACCATGTCTGGTTTAAGAGCTGATTTATTTTCTGCATTGCCACTAACATTGTCAGTATTCTCTAATTCATCCAATTGAGGACCAGAGACATGAGGAAGCTTACCTAAGGTAACTGCAATGGATTTGCTGGAATTCCAACCAGGTTTAACATCGGATTTACAAAGTCCTTTAATCTCATAACCATGTGAAAAGTGAAGAGACAAAGAATGGAGTCTTTGGCCAGTCGTAGGCCTCAATAAAGAGAGGTTTCCATCGCTACCATCATCATGTTCATCGATATATTGGTTAGAAGCTGTTGTACTTTTTTATTTTTTTATTATAATTAATAAAAGGGTTACATGATATTTGCTAGATAGAAGGTTCATTAATTCACATATATTGATATCCTTTCACATGTCTTGGTACCCTTTACCCTCCCCTCACCCCCCCACCCATCTTGGTTTTCCCCCCTTCCCTATCAAATTTCAAATAACCAAATACAAATAAATTCAATATATCAGATAACAAAGTGAGATACTGTAACAATATGAGATACCCAAGGAACAGCAAAGGAGATGAGAGATAACATAGTACATTAAGGACAACAATCATTTGTTATATGGCTTTTGTTTCAGTATCCTGGAGGTCCTTTCAATTAGCTTCATACTATATGGCCTTATGTATCAAGATTTTGCTCTGTTGCAGATCTCTGCTAATAGAGCCCAAGGTTTCTACTGATTATGACAACTGTTGTACTTTTTCCACATATTTTTATTGTAATTAATAGAAGGGTTACATGATATTTGCCAGATAGATGGTGCATTAATTCCCATACATTGATGTTGTACTTTTTAAGCAGGGAGAAAGAAAATTGGTATATGTGTGAACACTGACTACTGAGGGTCAAGAATGTGGGTAGAAAATAGAAATATCCAGAGTATTTTCAAACTGGACAATAAGTATCATCTCTTCCTATGGAATTTTGAAACCTCGTACTCCTATAAATGAGATGGTAGGGAAGGCAGATGGACAGGCTTGCTGCTCACCTGTCCTTATCTCCTCTTTGGTAGTAAGTGGTCATGGAGACAGAGCGGGAAGAATGCTATGGTTTGAGCCACCCTCCAAGGCTTCATTTGTTGACATTTACTTCCAACTGTGTGATGCTTCTTCTTCATAAGCAATGCTGAAAAGGAAAAGCAGTTCTTAGAAGTGCTCCTACAAGTGTACCTGACAGTAGATCAAGTCTAATGCGTGAAACTACCTAAGACACAATACTTCCTTCTATACTCCCCTCTCCTTCCTATGCAAAAAGCACATAGACAATGAGGGAGAAAGGCAATCAAGTGGATAGTCCACACAACCATTTCTGACAAGTGCTAGGAGAGAGGAAAAGCACAAAGAAGTGTCAAATATGCTACTGAGTTAGCAAAGGCTTTTGGGAGGAGCTCAACCAGGAATCTGGAGAAAGGGCAATTAACAGGTTGAAGAAAGGAACAGAGGTCCCTCCTAGCAAGAAGGAAGACCCTCAAATAATTCTGTTTTAGTCTTGTGTTTGGTGCCGGAAGTTCTTCTGCACTATTTCAACTTGTGACTATGCTACCTCTGGTTAAATCACTCTGTTTATGCACATCTGTCCCCCAGAAGACAGCTTTGTAAGCAGCTCTCAATCATCAGACAGTTGTTCCTTATGTTGAATTGAGACCTGCCTGCGCTAGTCCTGGGTGATTGATTGACAAGGCCATGTCTGTTCAAATCTGATTTAGTACCGATACCGGAGACTCTTGCAGCCAAATAAGTTTGGGGGAACCATCTGCAGTGGTGATATCTGGGATCATGCCAGCTGTGACAGCCCTACACCTTGTCTAAGGCAAGCACAGTGTGGACAAGATTTCCAGTGTAAGGAGACGGGTGAGTATGCTCCCATGGTATAGCTTGTCAAATGTTACAAGTGAAGCCATGTGTTCGCCTGGGGAGCTTGCTAAAGTACAGATCCTTCCCTTACTCTCCCAGAGGTTGTCTGTCTTCTTCAAGGTTTGGGAGTCAGCTCCAGAATCTGCATTTTTAAGTTGAACCTACAATCCATAGAATTTTAATTGAGGTTGGTAAGAACATTTGTTGGTTAATTTTGTTTTTTTTTTTACCAGTCCTGGGCTTGGGCTCAGGGCCTGAGCACTGTCCTTGGGCTTTCTCAAGGCTGGAGCTCTACCACTTGAGCCTCAGCACCACTTCTGGCTTTTTGCTATGTATGTGGTACTGAGGAATTGAACCCGGGTCTTCGTGCATGCTAGGCAAGCACTCTACCACTAGGCCAAACTCCCGGCCCTTTATTTATTTATTTTTTTAAAGGGACAATTCATCAATCCATCCACTCTCTAAACAAGGACTAACTGAGTATTATGTACCAGGAAGTATACACCTGAAATTAATAAAGAGATGAAAACTTAATGTGCCTGCCCTTGTGATTCTCCTAGTCTGTTTGGAAGACAGACTTACAAGAGGCCAGTTACAGTATCCTTGATGCCCACGGAAGCAGACATTAGGACATGGCTGTGTGGGTCCAGCAGGAGTGACCCAAATCCCTCTTTTAGGAGTAAGGACTGGCTTCCTGAAATGGTCTTTGAGCTAGACTGGAAAATAATGATTAATTTTCTGAGAGAAAGAATATTCAGGGCTGGGAGTGTGACCTTGAGGTAGAGTGCTTGCCTGGCATGCAAGAAGCCCTGATTTCGTCTCCTTGGTACCACATGTGTAGGAAAAAGCCAGAAGTGGTAGAGCATGAGGCTTGAGAAAACTCAGGGGGAGTGCCCAAGCCCCAGGACCGGCAAAAAAGTACGCAGACACATGAAGATTCAGGGACATAATCATTTTACGGTGCATCAGAACATTGGAAAGGGAGCTTGTGAAGACCACTATGGCAACCATAACATAGGAAAATGTGGCATTTGGAAGAAGGGATTGGGGAAGCTACTGGCAAATGACAGTGCAAAGGAATGGTAAGGCCAGACAGGCATTTTAGGATTGCAGGGGTGGCAATGTGGAGGCTGGATAAAAGAGGGAGAGGTGGGCAAGTCTGAGCTGTGGCTACCACCAGAGCTAAGGAGATTAGAAGAAGGGCCGGGACAGTGAGGAGAGGAGGGACAGGTGGGAGGGCAACAGGGGAAAATGCTTGGTGACTAGTTGGGGGTCATGAGGTGCAAGGGTCTCGGCAACGTCCTCAGCCTTGCTTTCTCTAGGTCGTTGCCTGAAACGTCACCTCGTGTGTAATGGAGACAGGGACTGCCTTGATGGATCGGATGAGGATGACTGTGAAGAAGTCAGGGCTACTGAAGATGACTGCAGCCAGTATGAACCCATTCCAGGATCAGAGAAGGTGGCCTTGGGGTGAGTGCCTGTCTTTAGAATGAAGGATGATTTCTTCTCCTCCAGGAACATCCATCCTAGAGAGGGAACAGCCTGTTTTGGAGGTTTCCAGAGGAAACCTCCAGAAGCCTGTCACTATGTGTAAGGTACCTTATGTGTTCCTTCTCCTAACTAATGCCAAAAGTAGCTGCATGTCTGGCAAGGCACAAGTGATAGAGTGCCTGCTTCACGAGCATGAGCTCCTCAGCTCAATCCCCCATATTAAAACAAAGGAATGTGTATGAAATAATCACCAAGAATCTTCATGTACCCTCCGTTATCTATACCTTACCCATCACCATCTGTCCCTTCTTTCTGAAGCACTCACTTCTGTTAACGGATGGTATTAGAATTTCTGGATAAGGTTTTAAAAATGCATTAACTATATATTGTTTGGAAAACAAATGCACTGTGCATTTGGGTACATGATGTGGGTACGTGAGTGTAATTATGTTATACATATCACTTATTTCACTTTAACGATGTTTGATGAAACCCCAACCCCCACCTATCTCTTTTTACTAAGCAACAATATTTATAAGAGGCCTCATGTCAACTATGACTTGATGGCAAAATTCAAAAGTGTCTGTTTTAAAAAACAGAAGAAAATAGTTTAATTAGAACATACCTCGCATCTTACAAAGAGTTGAGTACTTGCAATGGAGGCCTATGGCCTATGGGGCCTAATGTATACACTATCTGATCCTAAAAAAAAAAAAAAAAAAAGTGTACTGACTCTTCCATAGTATGGCACTGTGATATTTTAGTTGACTATTTCTGGCAGAAATATAATTAGGTTTTTCCCCTCGTATAAACAATGCTGTAATGAACATTCTTACATACCTATTTTTGTGCACATATCTGATTAGGAGAGCTTTTCTTCATAATAATAATAGGCACTTTAGATTATGCCTTTTCTCTTTCACCGGAGCTTTTGCAACCAGCTTTTCCAAATACTTGTAGGCATTAGTAATCCTTAATAGTTACAGTACATTATCTAGGCTGTTTTGAGTTTTTATTTGGTCTTTTATAGAAACTGTTATTTGTGAGCTATAGGAAGCATATTCAGAGGACAGGGCGTTAGAAAATGCAGAGTAGAATAAAGATAAAGAACTTAGATTTTATTGTCAAAAACACTTAGAAAAATTCAGCTGTGACTGTAGATGAGTATCTTCATTTTTTTGAGCTTCAATTTCTCCATTTGCAAGATTGTCAAAGGTTGAAAGTTAATGTATGCTGAATGTCTAGTTTAGCATGTATTCAATTCATAATAGCTATTAATACATCATTTCCATTAATAAAGAGAAAGAGGCAGAGAAAGGAAGAGAAAAAAAGGAAGTTAACATACATTGAATTTTTATTCTTTGTCAGATGCTCTATAATTACCCATTTATTTTTTGAGGTGGGTTATATTCACCATTTATCTCATGTTCCTTTTCTGTCATTGGGCCTTGTCACTGACAGCATAAACAATGATGGTAGGTGCTGTGCCAGAGGTAAGTGCTAAATGCCATAGAAAACATAGAGAGCCACTGACTGTGTCCATAATGTATAAAGAAGGCCATACAAAAGAGGCATCATTTGAGTTGGGTCTTACAGGCTACATAGGAGTTTGGGAGAAAGACACAGTGATGTTTTTATTATTTGTATTTTAAGAGGCTTTGATTTTTCAGTAGCTAGCTAACTCCTATGCTTTTGCTCTATTAAAAATGTTGCAGTTGTAGAATGTTACAGTGGCACCTCAGATAATGGTCTTTCTGTGCAGTAGAGTCTCAGCCTTTATACTGTCCCATATTGCAAAATCACTTTTTAATATTTAGGCCTTTCTGAAATAATATTAACAATAACACAATAGGAATATCTATTTAGTACTTAACATATGTTGAACGTGGGTATGATTCCTTTATGTATTCTAACTTATATTTAACTCTATGAGGGTAATAGTGTGGCTAATTTCTTTCTAAAATGGCTAAATTAAGACACAGGGAAATTAAATGAATTGTCTGTGGTCACAAAGCTAGAAAGGGCAACGCTTTGATACTGATTCCTCCCAGTTTACACAACAACTATGTATGTGCTCCTGTATAAGAGCTTGGTCCAGATGTGGAACAGAGCTGTGAAGATGCTCTGGTTAAAGGACACTTGGGGGTCCAGTCCTCTTACACTCTCATGCCGTCTTAACTCCCACTAGAGCCTTCAGTTATTCAGTGAAACCCCAGGGGCTCCAAAGTACACAGTCTGAGAAACCATCACTTAGCTTACCAGCTGCAACTTGTTCTAGAGGACAACAAGCATTATCTCTGCCTTTCTTGAAGCTCTTTCTAGAGCTGTTTTTTTTTTTTTCAACATAGGTACAATATCCTGACCCAGAAGGAAACCCAGAGTGTGTACGATGCCAGGTATTACGGGGGTCAGTGTGAGACAGTGTACAATGGGGAATGGAGGGTGCTCCGCTATGACCCCACCTGTGAGCGTCTGTACTATGGAGAAGACGAGAAATACTTCCGGAAGCCCTACAACTTCCTCAAGTACCACTTTGAAGTAAGTCTGAACAGATTCACTTTCAGGCTACCGCAGGATGAGGGGGAGAGGGAGACGTTGATTGGTGGAGAAGCTTTGTTCTGGAAACCTTTATTTTCCAGACTTTACTCCTCATGGCTGAAGGTTCCTTCACATGTGTGTCCCTAACACCCAGCTCAGCATTGGCTGCATCCCAAGATTGATCTGAGTGCTTGTCTCTGTGCCAGTCGGGAGACACATCCCCAAGTGTGACTATTCTAGGTTATAATGATGTAAGACCATGAGCAGCCAGACCCTGTCACTTGCTGGGACACTCTCTTAATCTGTAAAGTAGATGCTAGGCATGGATGGGTAGGAGTCTAAGATTGGTGCCCCTGCTTCCTCAAGAGCAGCTCACACGGATCGTTTTCGTATCATGTTTGCTACGATTTTGTTTGGAATAAAAGGTTTCTTTGTTCAGGAGCACCTGTGAATTGCTAATGATCCATGAGACCCCCGTGTCTAACATCCCATGATCTTCATCACAGAGCTCTCCATCAGCTCCACACCCTGCTCTGCCTTGCTCATTTCCTTATGCACACACCCTGGGGTGTGAATATGGGTGCACCTATGGCACACATAATGAGTGCTTGCCTCTTGTTAAGACTCCAACTTCTGTGTGAATTATCCCATTTCATCCTTGCCATGCCAAAACGAAATAGATACCATCATTGCCCCATTTTGGTACAAGAATGTGATATAAAGCAATAAAGTATCAGTACCTACCTACTCTACTACAGTAGGTAGCAAAGGTAGGATTCAAACTCAGGGCTATCTAAGGTAAGGCCAGGCTATATATTGTCTAGAAGAGTGATTCCATACACACATATGTAAGTAGTTATGTATATTATACCTATACACATTTTATCAGTACATCATATATCAAGATAATTTTGAATGATTGTCTTAACACATCTTCCGTATCCCCAAGTTACTCAAGGGAAAATATTGATAGGAGATGATGTCAAGCTTACAGGATCTGTTTTTAAGAATTTTATTCCCTTAACACCATGCCTACCATATCAGATCTGTGGTGATCCAAGATGGAAGACACTGCCATTTTCCTAATTCTGCACTGGCAACAGGGTGCAGGCTATGCTGTGGCATAAGGATCAAGTCTGGGCAGATGGAAGCCAGGCTGCTCACACTCCTTGCCCATCCTTAATTGGAAAGGGAATTCTGACATCATTAGAGGCTCCCACAGGTAGAGTCTCCATTTTAGTACATCTGCTTCAAGTTGCAGAGTAAAGCATTCATATGTGTCGAGGGTTAACTTCCAATGCTTTGAAAAGGTATAAGACCATTCCCTGGTTCAAGTCATCTGGAATGAAACAATCAAACAGCACCAATGATGGATTGTACTCATGGGTACCACTGCCAGGATCATTATCATGCCTGTGGCTTTCTTTGTCCTTTTCTCCCAGATCTGTGCCATCTCATGGCTTTCTGTATCTTTTCACTGCAGAGGCAGCAGCCCTCTCCCAGGATAAAAAAGCTAGCCAGAAAGAAATTTGTTCAGGATAATATAGAATTGTATCAGAATCACTGTGTGTACGTGCACACACACACACACACACACATGCATGCGCACACACACATGCATGTATGTACATGTATGCATGCAAGCAAGCATGCACATGGAATGTAAAAATGTTTTAGAAGCACCACTAAACAGTGTCACTGCTGTGTCTTCTGTAGTTTAGTGAGTATTAATCTGATGTAAGGATTAGCCTTTGCAGAGTTACACAATTAATAGCTGATGCCTTAGATATTTTACAAAGAAATGATTTTAATGTTAGACATGAATTTAAAAAACAGTCTGTGCACAGAACTAATATCTACTTGCTTCTTTTCAGCCTCTGGCAGACACCGGCATCTCCTCAGAGTTGTATGATGATGTAAATGACCTCCTTTCTAAAGTGAAAAATGACAAGTTTGAGTCAAGTGGTCTGACTCTAGGCATAGGCCCAGCAGACAGTTCTGTAATGGTGAATATAGGGGTATCGGGGTCAGAAGAATCTTCATTCTTGAAGAAGTTAAACAAGTACAATAAGAAGGTATTAAAACATAATTTCCGTGTCTCACAGTTTTCTATAATCTACCCTGAACACGTATTACCTTAATTGCATTAAAAAGTACAGTAGTAATTGAACCTTAATTTGCTTATGTAATTGGAAATGTCTGATCAGTGGTAATCATGTTTGTTTTTCTTATTAAGCTTTTGCACACAGAATCATCACAAAGGGAAGAGAATTGGACGCTAAGACTAAAACTCATCATTTTGCCCCTCCCCCATCTTTTATTCTTGGTATCTGCAGCCTACACTGAAATATATAACCTGTTACTGTGTTAAAGATAAACTGCTAGACCTTCTAAATTTCACTTGGGAGGTTTCTGAAACAAGGCCTGTTTTTCCAAACAGATAAGAAGACTGTTATGGTCAATAAATCTTTCACTTGTCCATCAAATATTTACTGCTATGTATGGAGAAGTTAAGAAAAAGTGGTTGCATTAGTCATCTTTCTGACACTGTAGATTTATGCTTGTGCATTAACTTCTATGGTACAGGTTTTATTTAACTTATGATTTTGGAGATTCCAGTCCAAGAAGGGGCATGCATACCTGATACAGGTGCTAGATAGCAACTGTCAAAAATGATAGTGGAGCAAACTGTTCACATTATGACCCAGGAAGAAAAAGAGAGAAAAGGGGGCCAGTGTCCCTCAGTTTTCTTCAAGGCACACTTTCAATGACCTAAAGAACTCCCGCTAGATCTCACCTCTTCAGCCTTCACCATTATCTTCAGCAGTGTCACGATTCTAACAAATGGACATCTAGGGACATTTTATACCCCAATTATTGTAATATTCTAGTTATGAAAATCAGCGTGTGCAGAGTCTTAGAGATGAGAAAATGCCTCACATAAACTTTCAGAAGCAGAGGATGGAAGGGAAAATGAGGGAGTAATGAGGATGGAGAGGTTATCATGGGTATCGTTTACTGAATCGATTCGAAATGCACCAAAGAGCCTCAGTTACACTGGTATCAGGACTGTGGATCTACTTGAAGTTCAAAACATTAGCTTTGGTGATGAAAACACAGTTATAAAAATTAACTTACTCAACAAGTACAAATTGAATTCTGAAGCTTTGCACAAATTAGCTATTGATCTGAAGGGTAACTATTGCTCTGAGTTCTTGTTATAAAGTTTTAGTATGGGCTTTTCTAAAAGCAAGTGGCCTCTTCAAACTTTCATTATCTCTATGAATCAAAGGTTTCATTACCTGGAAGAAAGGCCTATAGAGGACCATCTTGCTTTAAAACCTATTCAACATGTCCCCCCTCCCCTGCTGTGCTCTCGTGCCCATTGTACAAGGTTACTGCTTCACTGCTTCTCTCTGTAACTAAATAGAAAAAGATTACCACAGAATATAAGCTTTGTGAGGACAGGGACTTGTCTCGTTGAAGATCGTTGCCTTTCAAACCTAGCAAATTGCACATAACCAAGGTCATAGCTAGTCAATGCTCAATATATGTTTCACCAAAACATCAATCGTATTCCATTATATATGCATATATGTATAACTATATGTTACTGAACAGTGCAAATATAGTATACTGATTAGCGCTGGGGAGATGTAGAGAGATAACAAGGGCTAGAGTCAGAACAGAAATGGGATGAACAGTGAGGAGGCCATTATAGGAACTAACCCAAGTGGGAGTTGATTGAGCTGAACCCAGGGAGGAGCTTATGAATATGTAGGAGTGTGGCATCTAGTGGTATCCAATCCATGCTTGTATATGTCTATTTTATTATATGCATTTAAGCCTCTGTAAGCAACTTAACACTGACTGTTTGCATTATCTCATACTGTAAAAAGTGGTCTGTTTTTATGTTTTTGCCTGATTCAATGATAATTGCTTTTGGCAGGGATACAGCTTTATGAGAATTTTCACAAAGGTACAGACTGCCCATTTTAAGATGAGGAGGCACAATATCATGCTGGATGAAGGAATGTTACAGTCATTAATGGAGCTGCCAGAGCAGTACAATTATGGCCTGTATGCCAAGTTTATCGATGATTATGGCACCCACTACATCACCTCTGGATCCATGGGTGGCACTTACGAATATATCCTGGTGCTTAACAAACAGAAAATGGAATTGTTTGGTGAGTAGAGCAGAAGCTACATGCCTGCCATGATCAATACACAAACACACCACACACACACACACACACACACACACGTACACACACACACACACACACATACCACACAAACATGGATTGTTGTCTAAGCACTGATCTCTGAGTGATTCTATTTTGCTTTCATGATAACTCTGAGCTAAGTGTTATTATTTCTAGGGAGACGGCGTCCATCACAATGAATGATTAATAAGCATAAGAGAAAGGATTTGGATGCAGATTTTTCTAGGCTCCCTATCATAGATGTTTTCTCTTACCTCTAAAATCAAAAAGTGTGAAAACTTGTTTTGACTATAGATGTGTGTGTGTGTGTGTGTGTGTGTGTGTGTGTGTGTGTGTTTGTAACAGTTGGTATTTCCTTGTAGTTAGTGACAAAAGTCAGCCAGGATTCTCTCTCTCTTCTCCTTCACCCCTGTAACTTTCTAGGACCTCAGTTCTTTTTCATCCTTTCTCCATTTCCGTCCTTCCATAGTTAGCTGGCTCTTGTTTGTCATTTACTCCGGAATCTCCATCTAGTGGCTAGGGTCTGTCACTCCTAATCCCCTCAACAATTGAGACCAAGTTCACCATCATTCTTGACTGAATCCCGTAATTTTGTATCCTTGCTTAGCATCCTGAATGACCAAGAATAATGTCTAAGATGATTTACCTGGCATAAATCATGAATTCAGTTGTTTTACCAGAACTGTGCTTCTCAAAGTATAGGACCCCATCTGTCCATATTACGTCACTTAAAGTTTGTTAATAGGTGAATTCTCAGACCAAAAGCCTGTGCTTTTACAAAATTTCTGACTGATATCTTATGCTGGCTATATTTGAGAGATCTATCCATATTATAAAGCCAAATTCAAATTTGTCTAAATTTAAGACATTTTCCTGACTACACCAGGGTAGGGTATAGGGCAGGGACTTGTCTCCATACCTTTCTTGAATGCGTTTCTGTAAGTTCCATACTGTTTAGTCATTATTATAACTAATCTTCAAAGGTAATTAAGATCTTTGAAAACAGGTATCATGTTTGAATCTTTTCAATATTTTTTAGTGCTCAACACAGCTTAACATAGAGTGAGAATGTTTGACAAGACAGAAGCATTGATTCAGGATCCTGGGTAGGATCATTCATTAAGTCACATTGATCTGTCTGCCTGTCTGTCTGCCTGCCTGTCTGTCTGTCTCTGTGTATCTATCTACTTCAAAAAAACCCACAACAATTTAGAGTTCTCTATTAAGCATCCGGTCCATGCTAGAATACAATGGTGTTTCTATCCTGTTTCAGCACTGTAATACTCAAGCTGCAGGTTGCAATGCAATAGTAAGGCTCAAAAAATCAATATATGGATCACAAGGAAAATTTTGAATAGCACAATTAAAGATAGAGGAGAAAATAAAATAGTAGATTATAATCACTGAAGGTAAATTATTGCTTAACATTTTCAATTAAAGACATGCACACATCTACTATCATAATACCAAATGAAGAGCATTATATATCATTATTTTAAAAAGAGTCTGGAAAGCTCCTTGAGCCATCATTTTAGAATCATTCCAAGTTTGAGGAATTAAAGCTCATGGGCATTTGTTAAGTACTAAAGCTCAAGGTTCAATGACATATATTCTTATTCAGTTTTTGTGAAGAACAAAAACAGTACAGTTGCTGGTAGCCCAGTTTTAGCCTCACAAACACTGAGACTCATTGGGAAGTAAATGAATTTGCCCAGTACTGAGGAATCTGGCCTCAGAGCCCCAGGACTTGTGGTTTTTCTCTGTGGTTTTGATATAGCATTTCATTTTGGTTCCAGTCTTTAGTGTTAGATTACTTGCTAATTGCCTGGGGGGGTATGTAGTGGCCCCTCCTTTTAAAAATCTGTGGGGCCGAAATGGGCTTGCAATGTGGTTAATATTCAAAAGGAGCCCACCAACAAATTGTCCCAGGATAATTACCTCAGCTCTGTTTATAGAAAACCATATGTCGATAATAGCACAATTTGCTATTTGTGAAGGGCTGATTTTCTATAAATCCAGAAAGTTAGTGTTGCTTTTCTATAAATATGGAAATGTGTTAATCATCACCTCATCTGCTGGAGACCGCTAATAAATCAGAATGTCATTTACATATTAACCTACAAAGAACAAAAATGTCTGTACCTTCGTTCCCTTTGACAAATAACATCACACACAGCCTTTTTCATATCTAATGTTTGGCTGGGTTTTTTCCTCATCCCTTTCTTTCTAGATAGATACCTTTCATCTCTCCATATTCCCTGTCAATTCTCTTTATCACTGTCTGTTTCCCTTTCTGTAGCTTTGGTCTATAGGAATTAATTTATATTCTATCAAGTACCTGATGTGAAGAGACATCCTGGGTGGGGTACATGTATGTCCTCAAATGGCTGAGCTTGTAATGGGATGATTTACATGAATGTATCAGTCTGTGCTGAGGGAATCCTTTGTCCTTGTGTTAGTCTCAGATCCTCTCTGGATTTATTCCAGAGGCTGCACAACACTGTTTTCTTCTAGTGTGTCCTTTAGATCAAATACTTCTTTCTGAATGGCAGCACAAAACCATGCATCAAAAAAAAAATCTAGGTAAGATTGAAGATGCTGGGAAGGTGATGCTATACTTCAGTGAGATACTAAAACTTCCTCAAGGGCTGTACCTGACAGCTTTGTATTTTTGTAGGAAACAGTTCACGGTTGCATTTCAGTTTATGGAAAAGATTTTTTTCTCCTTTATTCTTTTATTGGGGACTCTCATTATTTCTCTTTGTATCAATGTATATCAAAGAAAAAGTGTATTCTCTGTTCTATTTTTTCTTTGGAATGTAACCCAATTCTAGGTCTGAGAAATGACCTTGGGAAGAGGAGGCACTTCAGTGATATTATTCTATTTATTTGGTATTTTTCCTTCTTCTTGTACAATATGATTCCCTCATTTTTGTATGGGTATCTCTATCTCCACGACTCCTAACTTGACATGCTTCTGTCCCTTCTCCCATTCTTTTGCTTCTTCATACATTCATATGTTCACTTATCCATGCTGACCATGATTTTGTTATGGGCCAACTGAGAAAATCAATGTAGACCCTGTTTCTATGAAGCTTGTGATCTAGAGAAAGAAACTAACTAGAGAGTCCTCTATTCTTATCCCCTCTGTCCCCATCAGAAGAACCTGTTAGCCTGGCTTTTGAAGTGGACATGTCCTGCCTACTCATTTGCCTCTAATGCCAGCCACGAGTATCTCCCAACCAGAGGGATTTTCTGTCTCTTTTAAAAATATTTGTTATCATTATTTAGCCTATGCTCTGTGAATTGGCTTTTCCAAGTTTCAGGGGCCTGTCTTCTGAGGTCTGCACAGTAATAGTATTTTTGTCATTCAGAACACTGGCTTTTTCAGAGAGGCCTTACCTGTCCACATAGCCAAATCTCCATTTGATAGATAGTCCTATTTAATGCTCAGTAAATCAGTATTTATTCAGTCATTACCATGATCATATATATGCATATTTATTTCCAATCTCTTCTTTCTGGGGTATGCATTACATTGGAATTATAACAGTTCTGTACTTTGCTACAAATTCATTTCCCAGCACTGTGCTTGGTATTTAGTAGGAACTTAATGTGTGTTGACTGATGAGATCTATACATCCATTTATCCTCTTATTTATTTATCTATCCATCCACTTATCCATCTATCTATCCTTTCATCAATATATGATCCATTATAATAATAGCTATGTAGAAAATTAACACTCTTTAGAAATAGAAAATAACTACAGGGGTTGAAGAAAGACATTCATTTAGCTGGATGAATCTGGAAAGTCTCTCTGAGACAATAAATCTAGGCCAAGAAGTAAGCCAAAGGATAAAAAGGAGATGCCAAAACAAGGAAGAGTGCTCCGGTAAAGTAGATAGCTTGGACAAAGGCTTTATATGAGGAAGGAGTGGGGTATGCTTGAAAAAAGAAGTGGGTGTGGCTGAAGCCTTTTAAGTGAAGGTAAGAATGGGAAGAAGTGAAGACAGAAGAGGCCTAGAGAAGTCTCAGACGGTCTTGCTGGCCAGAACAAACAGTGCAGAATGTTTCTAAAATAACCTGGGCCACTAATGAGCAATGTTCTGATCAGATTCTGCTTCCCGATTCACCACACTTAAATTAAGAATGCAAATTTAACATGAGTTTTGGAGCAATCTAGCCTCACCCAGATGACAGCAAGTGTTACCATTACCCTGTGCTATTATTTTCACCTCTCCAATTTAAACTGCAATCTTAACAGTTCTCTCATCTGTAAAGTGGGGATAATAAGAAGACCTATCTTCCAGGCTCAGAAATGAGTCAGGTCTGAAACATTGTTCAAATGGAAGGGAAATCATTATCATTATGTCCTGCCTGTAGTGGCTGTTGCTCTTGCTGTGGCCTGGAAGCCTCAGCAATCATGCCTCCCCCTCTACCTGCCCATTTTTTTGATCCAGGTCATTCATTTATGTTTCCAGAGCTTCATCCAGGTTTGGAGTGACTGCCCTTCTCATTTGTCAAGGTCACTTCAGATTCTCATCACTATATTTCAAAGTGTTAACAACTCTGCCCAAATCAGGGTGTGTGCTCCATCATCCTTTCCCCTGATAGATGCCAGATAACAATGACCCTGGAAAGACCCTTCCAGCCAGAATAGAGCACATCCAACCAATCATTGATCATCCCTGTCCAGTCAGAATCCATTGACCAGCTGGCCATCACACACAAAATGGAACAAGCCATGGGAACAGATTTAATTACAGCTCTACTTCCTCTTCCTTCCACCTCCCTGCCTTCATTTACTCATTTATCCATGCCTCTAGCTTTTCATTCAACACGTACTTATTAAGCACACAATGCTGGAAGTCCTGACCAGATAGCAACATAACGAGTCCATGGTCCCTCTCATCAGGAGGCTCATAGAAAGTTTCTCTTTGTTATAATCATCTGATTATAGTCAGGATGATTTACTTTGTGTACAGCCAAATTAGCTACCACCCAAAGTGACTGTTTTCTTTTTCACTATTTTTCAAATCAACCAGAATATTTGTTTCTTTAAGAAAAAAACACATTTACATATAACTGCTAATGTTTGTAGAGCAAATATATTTTCACATCTGGTATTCAAATTGATCTTCATAATAGCTTCATGAGGGATTATATTAGCATTATGTTATTATTTTTCCAGTTTTACAGATAAAGTCCAAAGAGCTTAAGTAAACAGCTCAACATTTAGGACTGAACCAAGCACTTCTGATTTAGGTTTTGTGACTTTTCCAAGTATCTATTGTTTTCCTCAAATGTTTAGTTACTCATTCTAGTGCTTTAGACAAAATCTTAGACCCTGGAAGTGATATCAAGACAGTCAACAGGAACAGAAAACTTTCCAGGTGGTAGACACTGGAGTTAGCAAGAAAATTTACTATCTCACTAATCAGAGGATGTCTAGGAAAAAAACAAATATTATGTTCTCCAATGTACAAACAAACAAAAAGCAACAAGGTTCTGGGATGGTAGATAACTAGCCCAAAGTCACATAGCTACATCTCAGTGGATTTGCAGGCCTAATTCAGAAACATAATCATAATCAGTATGTCATGTCT
Source organism: Megascapheus bottae (assembly GCF_031878675.1). NCBI lineage: Eukaryota > Metazoa > Chordata > Mammalia > Rodentia > Geomyidae > Megascapheus > Megascapheus bottae. The sequence goes on along the minus strand of NC_143514.1, from coordinate 47,315,957 downwards.
ATTTTAAAAAACTTAGTTCCATTTTTTACTATCTTTAATTACAAAGGGGTTTCAAGTCAACATGTCACTTTATGAACACAATGCATCTTGATCACTGTCACCCTTTCCATTGCTCACCCCATCTCTCTCTCTATGCATACCCTCCAGTTACTCAGTTGCATTTTCACATGTGCGCATGGCATATCACAATTTTTTTGTTTTTTGATAGGTCATGGGGTTTGAACTCTGCCTGGGTCCTGTCCCTGAACTCTTCATCTCAAGGCTACCACCCTACCCCTGGGCCTGGGTGTTGTCCCTGAACTCTTCAGCTCAAGGCTACCACCCTACCCTTGAGCCAAGCCCCACTTCTCATTTCCTAGAGGTTAAATGGAAATAAGAGTCTCAAGTCTGGCTTTGAACCTTGACCCTCAGATCTCAGCCTCCTGAGTAGCTAGGATTATAGAGGTGAGACACCACTCCTGGCTGATGTATCATACTTGTATTCATCTCTTTCAGTTTTAGTTTTCTCTACCCTTTGTTGTATAGATAAGCATATCTGCTTCATGACTAATGCAACAATGATATTCATTAAACTCTAGGTTGGAAATGAACTTTACAACATGGCAAGGGAATAGGAAATGGGTAGTGGTAAGTAGGAGAAAATGAGGGTGGGAGTAACAATGTTTAAAAAGAAATGTACTCATGATCTTACCTTTGTAACTGCCCATGTTCACTATCTTTACAATAACTTTTTTAAAAGAAATTTTAAAAAAGTAATAAACCGAAGGCCAGAGCCCATTAGTCAATTGTCAGAAGACATTTAGTAGGTTATAAACAGCATTGAATAATATATAATGAAATGCAATGTAATAAGATAGAAAATATATCCTAGCATATTACTCTGATTCACTTATGTGCTGACACTTCTTTTAACTGAGTATGTGAGGTCTAGATTATGTTAAATGTACTTGTTATTAAAATTTGGGGAGTGTTCCACAAAACATTCTTAACTCAATGTGTTCCATTGACTTGAATATATATTAAATAATTTTAAATAAAGAAAAATAAATTACAGTAGCCATTGGAGGGAGGCATCAGGAAGAATATATCAGTCAGAAGGGTATATTGCTGAGTGCCAGCCACTTCCATTTGCAATTCTAACTGTGGAGGAGGCTGAGATTTGGACAATTTGAGTTTGAAGGCAGCCTAGACAGAAAAGTTTGTGAGACTTCAAGTAGCAGAGTTCCAGGTGAGCAAGTTAGCAGAGTGAGTGCAAGGCCTTGAGATCAAATTACAGTACCACCAGAAAGAAATATATACACGCATATGTATATATGTATATGCACATACATATACACACATATATATACACACAATTTATGTATATTTATAAATAATGTATAAGAATATATAAAATACTATTATTTATGTATATTAAATTCAAGTAATACATATAGATATCTATATATTCAAAGAGGTTTGTTGTATGAAATTGATTTACATAATTACAGAATTATAGAAATTGACAAATTACAAGATCCGTCAGCCAGCAAGAGACCCAAGACAGACACCTTCTAGAACTCCTTATCAAACCTTCTTTGTTGCTGCAAAGGCAGGGATGCAAAACACAGACTTCTTCCCTAGAGAACTGTACATTTTGTTGGGGTTCAGAGCATTGAAGTAGACTACATTTATGCATAGAAATACCACAATAAACCCCATTTTACAATTCATACGTGCTAATGGATGATATATATATCATCCATTATCTATATAATATATATATATATATATATATGGCTTGACTAGAATTGAATCACAAAGTGGGGAGTGACCCACCTGTACAACCTTTCCTTTTTCTTAGATTCCAAATTCATTTGACCTTCTCTTCCAAAATCAGCAGGAGTAGATTCCTGCCTGGTGGAGAAAGAGCTGGGGTTTCCTCAGCAGGGCGAGTTGCACAGGAGTGACTGGAACAGCACATGAGATGGAGAAAAGGAGTTATAGGCAAGTGTCTGGGTTCGCCCCAAGGCTGGACTCCATTGAGGAAGTTTTGCCTCTAGGCCAGTGCATAAATGAGGACAATCCTAGTACTGGGTTGTACTTGGAAGAGGAATCGTCACTGACCAAACAATTCTTATTTGTCTTTTTTTTTCACCCTCCCCTCCTTCTTTAACTTGTCAGATGCCATTCATCCTTTGGTCTCTGCCTCACTTTGATAGGACTCTTGTGGGCATTCATTCTTCCTTGTTCTACGATGGGAATCTGCCTTAGGTACTTTAGCTTACCACTTACTTGGGCCTTGGATCTGTGTGTCACACTGCTGCAGTAGCCTGGATGCAGTGTGCATTTTATTAATGGTGAATCCACAGTCTACAGGTAAGAATGTTCAGAATCCTATATAAACTATGCATCCTGTGAAAATTTTCTTCTTCTCCTTCGTTAAAGGTTGTATACTAAAGGTTCTGGGCTGAACTGGACAATTTTAAGGGGTCTATATTAATGGCTAAGCAGTATGGGATGGCCCAACGGGTTTTTTTTTCTCTGCCCGCCAACCAGCCAGTCACCCCGAACAGACAGTTGCAGGATTCTAACAAGCTGTAGGCTTTATCCCCAGTTGCCATGACGACCAGACTTCACGGTGATGGATGGTATTGATTGACTGACAGACTCCTGGTGTCTTGGCTCTGTCCCCATTCCCCTTAAGTCATCTGCATACACATGGAACTGAGAGGCACTCCGTGCCATCCTTCTGATTTTCTCCTGATTTTGAATTTCCACTTTTCATATCATTGAAAATAGCTTCCTGCTTAAAGGAGAAATCTGAGATGATGTCAAAATACTTCCCAGAGCCACTCTTAGTGCTCTTTCTTAGAGAAAATGTAATGTGGCATAGAAAACACAGATCCTGCCTGTCCTGTTTATTTACTTAATGTATAATGTGGAACATGTCTAAACTACCTTGATTCACTCCTTTCTAAAATAGAAAAATAAGACCAGTTGTGGAGTAATGTAAATGCTAAAGGAGATAGCACATGGGAAATTCCTACCTAGCATTCAATAGTTATCAAATCTGAGTGCTCCCCTATCTTCTTTGCTTGAAAAAGTATGCAGAAAGATTATGCAGAAATGTCATTCAAGATCTTCTGCCTCCCTCCCTCCCTCTCTATATTCCAGATTCAGAATAAGGAGCCTGAAGTTTCAGTGTAGCCTGCAGCATGGCCAGCACTTGACCATTATTACCTGGCCCGGCATTGAGCCCTTAACATGACATGGAATACTCACTCCTCACAGCAATTCTATGATCGCACCACAGAAATCCTCACCTTTTGGTGAGAAAACTGAAGCACAGAGATGTCAAACACTTGCACAGACAACAAGATGGGGTGGGATTCCAGCTGAGGTGTGGTTTTTATTTTCAGAGCTCGGTCTTCCATGTGGTACCTTTTATAATGAGGCCATAATCATCCAGAAAGGCCATAGTATCTGGAGGCACCCCCTCATTAGATGTAAGGAAGGAAGACTGGGACTCTGGTACCAATATAGCCACTGGGTTTGCAGATATCTTCCTCTGAAGTTCCTTGAAAAATGAGGTTATCATGGAAAGAGGGGCTTGGTAGGGCCTCTCTAGTTTTCATAGCATGAGATGAATGTTTTCCTGTACAATGCCATTGGCAAAGTGAGATGTATATCACACCTTAGTTCAGAGACCTAATTCTTAGTTGGGTGTGGTGATATATACCTGTAATCTCAGTATTCAGAAGGAGGATCATAAGTTTGAGGCCGGACTTGGCCCTATTGCAAAAAAAAAAAGACAAAAAAACAACAACAAACAACCCTAAATAAGTAAATAAATAACAGATCTGATTATTGAGCTTGATAATCAGGGGACTTGGGGAAGGATAACTAAAAGTAAGAGTTATGATTTGTTGAATATTTTTCCAGGTTCCATTTTTATGAATTCACTCAACAACAATCATTTTTCCATTTTAAAAATCAGGAGTGTAGGTACTAACAGGTTAAGTACCTTTCTCAAAATTGCACTACTAGTGCTCAAGGTACCCAGTCTCTCCCACCCATTTCTGCCTTTACTCCAGAGCATATAATAGAGGTAGGTCACCCCCCCACCCTTACCCAAGCAGTGGTTGGAATAGGACAATGATCTAAAGTGAGAGAAAGTACTTTATAAAACACTAGCTTCTGACTGGGAATATTGCAACGCTGTGATTTGCACTCCCCACTAAAGGAAGACCTCACGCTCCCTAAACATTTGAGATGGGTTATTTAGAGAGGTTGGAGCCAACCAATCCTGGAGCACTCCTTGGGGATGGGTACATGCTAGGCTCTGTACTGAGCCTTGCAAACCCAACAGATGACCTGCAGTCCATCAAAAACATCAAGCTAAGAACTGGAAATGACTGTGGTGTGTTACACACAGCACTGGGAGAAAAGTACAGGAGTGTTATAGGAGCCCTTGGGGAGCGATGAAAGCTTCTAGAGCAGAGGAAGAAACTCAGTGGGAAAGAGAAAGGAACCTTATAACCAGAAGGAACATCACATGCAAAGGCGCAGAGGTGATCAGATTGAACTCTGTTAACTCTGATAACACATCCCTGCTCTCCCAGGCATGCTTCGCAATGTGACAGCGGGCCAGAGACTACATAATTCGTTTTTTTTTCTTTTTTTTTCCCCTTCTTAGGCTGTCTTTAGGGGCAATGACTGCAGTGAAGAAAACCAGCAAAGAAACCTAATAGATAGATCATCGCATGCTGAATTGTTTTAGTTTGCTGCAGTGAGATAAATAATGCATTAAACCTACTGCTTTTTTACCTGAAGCTTTTAATCTGAGAAACATCAGAGAATTCTGTGTTCTGGAAGTCAAGCTCACAGTGTGCCTCACAGGCACACTGACATAGTGGCTGTGTAGAGGTGTGAATGTAGCTCTTACATCTGTACCATAGTCAAAGGCCACAGAGAAGCAGGAAGTAGATATCTGGCCAGAGATGGCTCCTGAACTGGGAAGAAAGCCCTATACCAGCACTTCTTGACATCAGACTAAATAAGCCTTAGATCTAAGGGGGCCAGTACAAGGAGAGAGGGCTTATATTGTCTCAAGGTCTTCACTGTTCACATCTCCTTCTCTTTTCACTGTAGACTTTGAACACTCTGCCTTTCTGAGCAGAATCTTGCTGTTGTGGACACGAGTTTTCTGCATAGTCTCCTGTTCTCTATGCTCTCCTGGCTTCAGCTAATCCTGCCATTGTCCTGCATATCATTGACATGCTTCTTGTAACTCCAAGGGAATTCTGCCCTGACCTAATAATAATTTTTATCTGGCTCTGCTACTCTTCTCTTGGTCTACTGGCCTCTGTCTATTCTTTAGGGTATTCATGTTTTTTTGGTGTTCTGTTTCCAGGTTGTAGAATGTTGCAACTGAGTCTTATCTTGCACATTTTGTATGTTCATCCATTTTCTGAGACTTACCTAAATTTTGACTTTTCCTTGACCTTTTCTCATTCTTATTCCAAGTAGATATTGTGGGCCAGGCCATTACATGCATATCTAAGACACTAACAAAAACATTGACTGAGCCTGGAGGTAGATGCCAGCATGTTGGCATAAGCTATCAGAGAGCCTCTGTAGGATTATGGTACTCCAGGTCTACTCCCAGATTCTGCAACTAGGAATCATTTGGGATACATTTATAAAAGTAGATGTCTAATTTTGTAGAAAGATAGAATCAGAGCATGCAGATATGGGTCACAGGATCCTGTATTTTAACTTCTACTTTAAGTGACCCCAGTGTATTCCAGGCATAAGAACAAAATGTTTATTGTTCATGGAAAAGAAATGGAGAATTGGCTGAATATTGCCTGGTTCTACAGATACAGTCAGTCTACGTAGAGAGACACGTTCTCCACAACATTTTCAGGCCTTTCTACCATATCCTCTTTCCTTTCTTGCTTTTATCTCTGTTCTATGTTCTGGGCTCCCAATGCCAGTTTCATATACTGAATTTTGGTAGAGGCTTGACTTCCTCTACCCCTCCCTAGTTGATCTTATTTTGTTTGTTTGTTTGTTTGTTTCTCATGAACTTCTGTCAATAGTTCTATGACTGGATCCCCCACAGATTCTGATGAGAGACAGCACCCTACTTTAGCCTTGTGGTATAGGGAAGTTAGCAGTTCTCAGAAACACTCTGTAGTCAACTGCCTCCGATTGTGCTAGCTCCTTCAGGGCAGGGCCTGGGTTCACATTCCACCCATATGAGTCTTATTTTCCAACACAGGATGTGCTGGGGTTGGTATGTAGGAGGTGCTTGCGATATTTTCTTTCTCTGAAATCTGAAGTTTATAGTCTGATATAATAATAACGGGAATTAGTGAAAATATTTCTAGCTGTCTGAGCAAGACAGAAGGGAAAATGAATCTCAGATTGACCATTTTCTCCTGTAGAGTGTGAGGTGAGATAATCTTTATGAACCTCTTGTGTCTTGACTCTAAAAGAGAAGGATGGATTTGGGGTCTATGGGCATGTAGCTCTCAAGTTCTATGATCCCTGATGAGTCACGAACCTCCACTTGTCAGAAGACAATCCTTTACAGTCAGGTCTCCTAGCTGAAATCAGCCTCGAATTCTGCTCTGTCGGCAGCAGGAACAGGTTATCGGCAGATTCTTCATGAGCATAATGGTTCCACAGGCATCCTCCAGCCGCCATTCATCAGCCAGTCCTGTCACTGTAATCCAACAGCACTCTACCACTTACTGAAGTAATCACTCCGGCTTCTGCCCGTGAATTCCTTTCATCCACTTTTGTTTATCACTGTTGAAGTACTTTTTAAATCAAAACAATTAAATATGCTAAATCTTCCTCAATTAGGTATGCATTAAAAATTAAAAGTGCTTGAATGGAAATGTCAGAAGCCGCCCCTCACTTGGTACTCGGTGTGTTGCTGAACATCTCTTCCCCGAGGCACTCCAAGCTCTGGAACTATTCAGAAGCTGGTATTTATAGAGCTGTGGAAGGCTGTGACTGAAAGGAGACCACTCAGGGCAGTCCTTTTCTCCCCCTAAACAGGAGGCCTTGTGGCATCATGGCCTCTTCCCAAGCTTGCAGAGAGTGTCAGTGACTGGGATTTAAAGTTTGAAGGGGTTCCTCCCCCGACTTGAATACCTTACCAAAGGACTGAAGGCATTCATTTAGTTACTGGCTTTTTTAACATTCATTAATCATTTATTCTGAATACTCATTGAACTCCTCCACCGTGGCAGAGCCTATGCTACTAAACTGCTGTGCTAACAGCGAGTAGCACAGAAGCCCCTGAGCTCACTGAACTTGCAATTCTATAGGGCACAGGCAAGTATAGATCCTCGATGCTCCCCCCTCATGCACACCTTGAAAATATTCATTTTTAGATGAATGGCAAGCCTAAATTATTTTCCTTTTTTCTTGCCATAATTACCCTATTGCTACTAATTATTTTAGACTTACAGTTCAAAAGAGTGCTCTGTTTTAATGGTATTGGGGATTGAACCCAGGACCTGATCATTTTCTTTTTTTTGTTTTTTTTTTGCCAGTCCCGGGGCTTGAACTCAGGGCCTGAGAACTCTCCTTGGGCTTTCTCAAGGCTGGAGCTCTACTCCTTGCATCACAGCACCACTTCTGGCTCTTTCAATGTATGTGGTACCAAGGAATCAAACCTGGGTCTTTGTGCATGCTAGGCAAGCACTCTACCATTAGGCCAAACTCCCAGCCCCTGTAATCATTTTCTAGGTACTACTTGAGTTAGGCTACCAGATCTTCATTTTTATTTCATTGTTGAGGCAAAACCTTGTTAAATTTGCCTGAGTTGTCCTTGACTTCCTGACTCTGTCTTCTAAGTATCTTGGTATTATAGGCATGTACCACTATACCTAGCTAGTTATAATATTTTAAAATGTAAACTATAATTAAAGACTTCCAAAAGAACTCTGTGAGCTGCAGATAACATTGACCTCTAAATTGCAGTTCAGTATGTTTATCTACCAATATCTTGTCAGGAAGACAAAGCCTGGAAGCTAGCCCAGTACATGTGACTAAAACAGGACAGTTCTATTACTTTAAGGGTCATTTTCCTCATTTGCGAAGTGCAGGCTCCTCAATGGTCTTTGAATATTAACAAATCCACATAGCTAATGTGGGACTCAGAGTCCTTACAGGGATTGGAGAAAAGAGAGAAGGCAAACTTCCCATATTAATAATACACATATATATAGTGATATATTGCTATTATGTAAGTACATATACATATATCTATGTACATATGCATACATATATATATATAATATTTTAGCAAGAATCTGACTTTCCCCCCTAGGTTGTGAAAAGCAGATCCTGAAAAACAAAAGAATTGTGATAGATATGATCATTAAGGTACAAAAATACTTCAGTAGCTCTGATGAACGTGAGGATTACTCTGATCCCAAAATATTTCTTGGAGTCCATGATACTTGAACAGAAACAGGAGTGGATTTTGCAAAGAAGGTGAAGAAGGAGGGAGGAAGGCATTTATACTGAGGATTATTGTGTACAAAATGTTACCCTATGGGTCAGGAACTGTGCTAGGCCCAGGAGCATATGCATGCCTCAGTATCACTGCTTCAAGGAGGCTTAAAAAGAGAGATGGGCAAAGGAAAAAGAAGCAGCATTCTGGAACAATTAGAATATATAACATATGTCCATTCTCATATCAAGAGGTGTTTGGATTGGAACCATATCATATAGCAAAGCCAAACTGTGTCAAAGAACTGAGATTTCAATCCAGCTTTCTTAGAGTCTGAAGTTGAAATTGGCTTTTACTGCTGTGAGCTGGCTGTACCAGGTGAGCTCTGTTTTAGTGTCTTAACATTTTGTGTTTCTCTGTGTCTCTACTGCAGGTATTACTGACAGACATATCATGACCTGCATTGGAGGTTCCATTGGCTTTGACTATGATGATAATATAAACATTGAAGGAGGTTTATCTGGACAACATTGTGAGAGAGTTGGGTCTGGCAAAACTGGTAAGTGTTTTGCAATGGATTTTCCCAAAAGAGAAGCCAGATCTCTCTTTGAAAACATAATTGGGGCATGAAGTGATTTTCTTAAATGATTCCCTTTAAGTCAGTAATCACACTTCAGATACAAATTACTACAAATCTGAACCGTGTACCTGCATCTGTTTTGAATTCACCATGATTTGAAACTACTTTAGAGAGATATTTAACTTAACTGAGGCAGTCTCTGTGGTTTTCAAAACTTGACCAAAGTCCAAGCAAGAACTATGATGAAATGAAAACCAGACACAATGTTGGGAATGATTAGTCTGTTGAAATGAAGGTCAGCAGGTAACAAGCATGCAGGAGAAAATAAATCTGCTAAGAGAGGAGACAAAGCCCAAGCACAACGAGTAATGATTAGAGAACTGCAGGCAGGTATTTGGTGACATTTCTTGAACAAGCCAATAGGAATGTCCATATGCATCCACTCATTCATTCAGTCATTCATCAGCATTTTTCTCATACAAGAGACAAAGTATTCAGGCTATGAAAGAGTTTACGGTACAGTTGGTGAGGTATGCATTAAAGTTTCAGCCATTACATTATGTTATTCGTGCTTCAGAGTGTTGTCAAATTGCTTCCTCTCTCTGATATCTTTCCATCATCTCTCCATTTAATGAGAAAACACTTATTCACTTTTCTCAACCTTTTAACCTTGACATCTTCTACCCCTGCAGAATATCTGTATCTTTCTCTGTATCTACACTTAGCTCCATAATGATGTCTGTTCATGGGACTTACATAGTCGATTGACTCTCCTTGGCAAATAGCAGGCACTGAGTTAACACTTGACAAATGAATGAACAAGTAGTAGAAAACACCTTCCATGTTCTCATCCTTTCTCTTCCATGCTGGGTTGGTTCTTCCTTTTGCCTTCTCCTGCTAGTGAACCAAACAGAGTAGAAACACAAGAAGCAGCTCTAAGGAGACCTTAGAAACACTCTTTCAAAACTCAATGGTAGAACTTGCCAACTATTCCTTTGGCTTTGGGGAAAATTGTCTAATGCAGTAACTTTCTCAATAGATGCAGGGGGCAAGAAGGCCATCGGTGTGGAAGACATCATTTCCAGGGTGCGAGGCGGCAGTGCTGGTTGGGGTGGCTCCCTGACTCAGAACAGCAGTGCCATGACATACCGAGCCTGGGGTAGATCATTAAAGTATAATCCTGTTGTTATTGATTTCGAGGTAAGTCTTTTTCGCAGTTGAAGAAGTCCAGCGTCCATGAGGAATGAGTGTGAAGCCGACCAGATCATTTCATATTTTTTATTATGAGCCTATCAAAGAACAAGATTAAATGTAACGGCACACTGAATTGGCAACCTTGTCCAAAACATGCCTAGAGGGAGGGCGTGACTTTAGACCCGGGCTAAGGGAGACCTAACAACCAAAGTGCAGGTTTTCTTCCCCTCTAAGGCCAAAATTCACAATGAAAGTCTCAAATATTTGGCAGAGTTTGGCTAGGTTAAACAAATAATAACTTGGATGTTTCCATTGAAGACTTTAGAACTGACATCTATTAGGTTAAGGGCTGGCAAAACTTTTTCTCTAAACTCTCAGATAGTGAATATTCTAGGCTTTGTGGGCTAAATATCTTCTCTGACACACAAATAGGAGTGGTCGAGTAGGAGTTGCAGTAGTCATATTTGTCATATGCTCTCCTCTAGTTCTCTTCTTTTTAACCCGCTGAACATGTAAAATCTCAAACTCTACACAAAAACAAGCTGTGGGTTAGGCTTGGACCCAGGCTGTTTTGACATCTAAAAGATGTCATCTCCTCATCCATGAACAAGGAACTGCTGGCATAGATAAGAATCTGCCATTGAAATGACTAGAAACCTGAGGCTCAGAGAAAAAAATATCTAGTGAATTGTTAGAAGACACAGAGTTCAGATGTGCTAGTACCTGAATTACAGAACTTTGAAATTCCTGTTCAGGGAATTGTGTGTGTGTGTGTGTGTGTGTGTGTGTGTGTGTGTGTGTGTGTGATTTGCTAGGTATTGGTGGCTCCTGCCTGTAATCCTACCAGTTCAAAGCCCAAGCAGAAATGTCTGTGAGACTCTTATCTCCAACTAACACCAGAAGACCTGGAGTAGAGCTATAGATCAAAATGATCAAGCATTAGCCTTAAGTAAAATAGTTCAGAGACAGTGCCCAGGCCCTGAGTTCAAGCCCAATAATTGACAAAAAAAAGTACACGGTTCATATGTGACAATGCTTGGGTTCCAGATCTTTGGACTTCCTGTCTAGTTCTATTATCCTTCTGTCCTAACACTTTTTCTTGAAATAGTAGTGGAAATGTGGCAATGTCCAGTTGACAGGGCAAGTGCCTCTGTATCATAAGTAGGGGCTGAGGGTGCTAATGACTCTGTAGAGGACATCTGAGAAAGCAAAGCAAAGCCCAACCCCACAACAAAGATTTTTCTTACTTGAAATATTATGTATAAAAGTTGAGAAAATCTGGTTTAAATTACTAATCTCAAAGGGAGAAAAGTTGTATGTATATAAATTATAAATGAAGGAAATTATTCTAGTAGTCATTAACTTCTGTTAATACTCAGGGTATCCTATTTATAAAATGGTTGCATTTCAGACTTTGAAACAAAATATTGTTTCTCTCCACCCTTGTCCGTTTTCCTACATGTATTATTTTTATCAGGTACAGATAAACTTCTCCTCTTCATAAAGCAACAGTTAAACCCAAGAGTCTGTTTTAACACTCCGCTTTCTATGAAGAGGGAGGTCAGATGGATTACCCTTGATTTCGTTTCTTCACCAATAAGTGAGGGACCACTTTCACGCACCTGTAATTCACATAGGGGCTGAAAATTGCTATCATCAAGCTATTAGTGATTTGAGCAAAAACTGTAAAATTGATATCAAGAGAGATATCAAAATGTTCAAAGTCAAGAGATGAGCCTTGTGTTTGCTTGCACCAAAACTTCCCAGGGGAGGTAAAGTTTCACAAGTTGAGACTTAATACTGTCCCTGGGACAGCTCCCCCACTTCACATACACAAAGAAAAAAGCTCAGTGTTTGAAAGGAAAGGTCAAAGGGGAAAGTTAGAGCACAGATCACAGTTAGCCCTTATTCATCTGTGATCTCAAAAAAGCAGTTACCTTCCCTCTCTGAGCCTATTTCCTGCCCCCACTGTAACATGGGGGCTAGTATGTTACTTTACAAGGCTAGGGAGACAAGTGGTTATTTAGTAAATGCCTGTTGAGGAACCAGGTTCATGCAGAGTAAGAGCTCATGGTCAGTCAACAACAGAGTCCAGCCTGAACCCGGTCAGAGACTAATGCCCATTCTCTCCTCACAACCCATTTGCCCACTGAGGAGTACAGGTAGGACACATTAAGCCACCAGCAGTTTTTAGACCATGTTTTAGCTGCCAGCTGGTACTTTGGAAAAGAGAATTGCATAGTGGGAGGGGAAGGGAGATGATAGATGATAGATAGATAGATAGATAGATAGATAGATAGATAGAGAGTTCATTTAGATTTATTGAGGATCTTGTGGCTCAAAACAGTATCTCAGTCACATTTTCCAAGGGTTCAGCAGTGATTCTAGCAGATACTGAGGATAAAGACAGAAGTCCCCTTTGGTTCTGCTTTATGTTACACATGGCATGTGTTATGGATCATTATATGGCATATGTGAGTTTATGCCTTGTTGCTGCATTGCTTGCCTTTTCTGAATCTGTTTGTTCATCTATAAACTTAAGGATACCATCATTACCAGTGATCTTGCCAGCTCTAATATTTTAAGATCCTTTCTTCTCTACTTTTTTCCTAAGTTCCATCAGCTCTCTTAGGGAATGTTTCCTAAGGGTCTTGGGGTATAGAGGGTAAGATGGGAGACTTGAGTGTTGAGCTCTACTACAAGGTCAAAGGAAGTTACCTGGTCATCTTGGCCTCCCCTGGAACTAACAGTCATCTCTGACTGGAGTCACACAGCAACTTTACTATACACAATGTCCTAATAATGGGCAAATTCCCTGACCTTCCAGTAAGTGATCTTCTCATCTTGGCAGGGGCCCTGTCTAATCTTGATTTCCCCTGCCATGGTCCCTGACCACACACCAAGGTCTGTTTGCCACAGTTCTTTCTGTTTCCATAGAAGTAAAACTTTTTTCAGTTGGCTCTTCCCTACTCTTATTTGCTCTGTGACCTGAGCTAAGTGTTTTCCCTGATGAGTTCTTGGGTTCTTATCTCACAAAATGAGAGATCTGGAGATGAGCTTTTATTTTAAGTGTCTGTCAAAATACCTCATATTATAAAGTGCTGAAGATAGTGTTAGGTTGATCTAATGAATAGGGAACCGATTTTATATAATTCTTCCCTCTTGTAGTGGCATTTCACACTTATTACTTCCTTAGACTGTTAGAATTCTAAGAAGCAGGTACCATTCTTAGAGATGAGGCACTTGAGGTTTCTAGGCCACACAGCTAGGCAATGAGCATAGATTCATTTAGTTGGTGTTTTTTTTTGTTGTTGTTTTTGTTGTTGTTTGTTAGTCGTGGGGCTTGGACTTAGGGCCTGAGCACTGTCCTTGGACTTTTGTCAAGGCTAGAGCTCTACCACTTGAGCCACCGCATCACTTCCAGCTTTTCTCTATGTATGTGGTACTGAGGAATTGAACCCAGGTCTTTGTGCATGCTAGGCAAGCACTCTACCACTAGGCCAAACTCTGGGCCCCTTTTTTAATTTTTGATGTACTTCACATCATCTCCTTCAGTCCTCATGATAGAGACCAAGAGGGCAGGGTGACATCTCATTTACAGAAGAGGAAGGGTGGCTGAGTAAGTCAGGTACCAGAGATCACAGGGCTGGAAATGGAGCTAAGATTTGAAGCCAAGTTTCCTGAAGCCAGACAGTTCTCTTCCTATCACACCTATTGTTTCTCAGTGCAAGGCAACTTTGCCCCCAGGGGACAGTTGGTAATGCCTGGGGAGTGGTAAGGCTTTCTCAGCAGGAAAGGTGATGCTGATAAGCATGTTACAATGCATGGAACAGCTCAGTGCTACCAGCAATTGAAGTGCTTTAGCAAAGAGGCTGAGAATGCTGGGACTACAGTCATGCCTGGAATGGGTTGTCTCAGAAGGGACTGAGCTTGTCCACCTCCCCACTCCAACACTCTTACATCATTAGGAGAAACTCTCACAGGCAATGCAATTAAGTTTAGCAAAACCTGCACTGAAGAGTAACAAGGAAAAAGGCAAATCGTACACCAAAATGCCAACATACAATATGCAGCTATTTACTTTTAGTTTACTCACTACTTCTGATATCTCAAAGTGCTAGGGGTGGCAGCTGTGTTGACCAAGCAATTTGTAAAGTCTCTTCTTATTTTGGCATTAGGAGAATACAGGGTCAAGGGTTAAGCGTTTCATGATCAAAATGGTTCTTGCACTGAATCCTTGAATCTTAAGCCAGTCACATGAAGGCTGTGTCTCCATTTCTCCGTCTGAAAGCTGAGGCCCTTAGCATACCTGATCACATTGTGGCTGTGAGGAGCCAGGGTAGCAGAGGAAATCTGGGCATCGTCTCTGTGCATGGCTTGTAGAAGACCAGACAAAAAAGCATGGCAACCAGTTCTAGGGCTCAGGAAATATGGATGGAGCCCAACTAACGGTCCTATGTCTTCTTGTGTCTGTAGGTACAACCCATCCATGAGGTGCTGCGGCACACAAACCTGGGACCTATGGAGATTAAACGTCAGAACCTGCGCCAGGCATTGGACCAGTACCTGATGGAATTCAATGCCTGCCGCTGTGGACCCTGTTTCAACAATGGAGAGCCCATCCTTGAGGGTACCAGCTGCAAGTGTCAGTGTGGCCTGGGTCGCCAGGGCTCCGCCTGTGAGCAGACGGAGCTGAAAGGTAGGACCCATGCATCCCTCTCTTCTCCTGACTGACCGACCAGTGCAGAAGGAACTTTTCCTGTTGTCATGTTTCACCTTCAGTCCTAGGGACCCCCACATGAAGAGTTCTGTTGCTGATGCCCATGTTTATGGTTTTATCCTTTGCTCTGCCATCATCACAACTCTTTGTTGTCTCAGTCTCCTGAAATCTAGAAGCCCAAACTCCAGATGCATTGCTAGATTTCTTCTAGAGACTCTAGGAAGAAATATGCCCTATGTTTATCTCCCAGCTTCCAGTGGTTGTCTGTGGTTCTGGTGTCCCTTGGCTTGTATAGATACATTGCTCCAATCTCTGTATCAATCTTCCTATACCACTATTCTTTTTTTATTAACATTTTAAAATTGTATTTATTTATTTTTTTAAATTGTATTTTATCGTCGGGATGATGTATGGAGGGATTACAGTTACATTCGTCAGGTAGTGGGGCCACTCTACTTCTAAGGATTTTCTCTTCTTCTAAGAGTACAAATCACTGGATTAGGAACCATACTAATCAGTATGACTCTGTCATAACATGATTTAATCTGTAAAGTACCTATTTCCAAATACAGTTTTGTTCACAGGTAATAAGGACTTAGATTTGAAAAAAATTTGAGTGAGATAAGTCAAGACCAAAGGAACAAAAGATTCATGGTGTCCTTAATATGTGGCTATTAGATGCAAACAGTACAAGAGCAATGACTCAATATTTGCATATCCAATGCTATGGACACGGTATTAGAAATATAAACAAAACTACATAGACATAAAAATTGATGAATCTATAGACATAATGTTTTATAACATAGATTAATACGTATCTATGACATACAGACCCTCAGCCTAATTTTAATTATGTTCTAAAATCTAAGTACCAGTGATTGTATGTAGAGATTCCCTTCCTGAATACTTGTTTGTTAAACACATCATTTGAAATATGATGTAAAAATCAATGTCAATAAATTCTTCAATAAAAATTTTGGGGGGGAACACAATGGAACCCTGTACAAAGGATATCATTGTCAGTAAAGAGTTAAGCCTACTTCCCTGCCTGAAGCCAGGAAAGAAAGTTCACAAACAAGGGTGAGGAACCTGTTTCTTAAAGATGAAGAAATGTAAGGCTCTGGATATGAACTGTAGCTATCTCACTAATTAACAGTGAGATACTCTTTAAACATTTCTTTCTGGGGCTTAGCGTCTCCTTTTAATTTCTTTTGAGTTCCAAGAACTTCAATGTATATCTCACTAACTAGGTTTCCGATGTTCCAGGCACAAAAAAAATGGTTTTGATATGGTACATGGAATTATGGTAACACATAAGGGCTGCCAAATCAATTTAAGGAGCAGTCTCACTTGGCTATTATAATGAAATCTAAGGTACTTGAGTCCATATAACAAAGTGTCAAAACAGAGTGGCTAAGAGGGGTGATGTGAGGCTCAACAGTTCAATATAGAATATGAACCAAAGAGAATTGCCATCAAAGAGAATTAGCAGCATATCCTGTAAAGTGAGATGATATCAGAAGATTTCTCACATGTCCAGTGCTGTCTCTTGTCCAGATATCTCCTTTGCTTACAGAAGAAAACACAAGTTTGGATGCAAAGGGTTGTCTGTTATATAAGAAGAATTATGGGAAGGGGAAACAAAGGAGGGTGAGTAAAAATCAAATCCTGAAGAAAGAGGAAGCAGAGAATAAGAACAAGACCAAGTCTCAGAACAAGCTTATTCTGTGATGTCCTTCCACGAGTTGGAGAGAGCCAATTCTACTGGGAATTGGTGAATTAAGAGGGTTGAAGGAAAACACTCTTAGCTGGGACATCCAAGTGTCAGGCTCAGGGCTCTCATGACTTCACCAGCAAGGTGAAGAAGAGATGAGTTGCAGCTCTTCTAGAAGGATCAAAGGTCAATGATCATACATAACAACTAATCATTTTCAGTGTTAGCCATTTATGCATGTGCTTCATGTATAGACTTACTTATTTCTCCAAGATCCTTATGAAATACATGTTATTGTTATTAACCTCAGTTTACAGGTGAAAATAATGGAGCAAGAGGAGTGTTAGATGTTTTATTCAAGGTCATGTGGCTACAAAATGGAAGAGCCAGTATGGAAGTTGTACACCTGATAGAGATTAAGGTTAGCAAGGAAACCTAAGTCTGGGGAGTCCATCAAGCACCACAGAGACCCATTCATTAGATTCCCTCGATATTTTCCTAGCAAATCTTTGCCTGTGGGTATCAAATCACAGAGGTGAGAGAAATAGAGACAGAGACACCTGTTATGACTTCCCAGGGGGTAGATGTAAACTGGGCTGGAAGGGACTTGGGGATGATCTGATCTGTTGGTATTCAAACTGGAGTCTGAGGAGTCTTGGAGTCTTAGAGGCTATGCCAGGGGATGAGGATGAACCTGCCGGGCATGCCTAGGTTCACATAGAACCATTTGCCTCTAACCTAGATGTTGAAGTTCGTGGTAGAGCTCATGTAGGAAAAAGTAGTGATGAATTGCATAATGGAAAAGTCCCATTGGATTATTCAGTCTTCTGAAATGATAGCCAAACACACAGACTTAGGGAGGAGATGGGCTTGGTCAAGAGTACAGATCTGGTACCAGCCAACATTTCTGGGCTGGGTCTGTGTGCTGCATTCCCAGAGATTCCACATTCAATGTGAGTGTTTGCGTACTGTTTGCAGAGCATCTGTTATTCACCATGGCCAATTCTTATAATCTGCAAGGGTCTGAAATGCCAAGTCTAATGCTAAAGCCCAGCCATCTACTGCAGAGAATCTATCACTCCCTCCTTTGGTTCTCATCCCAGTAGACCCATCACTTCCTCCAGTGTGACTCAGGGTCGTTTCCCAGAGGAGCATGCCTCCCTCTGCTACTGCTTTCATAAAAGTGTAGGTTCCGATTTCAGCAGGGGCTCTCCCACTGATCTCTTTCTCTGCCCAGAATTTCAAATCAAGTGTAAGGCAGTGCGCACTGATTGACTACCCCGAATCATTTCCTTGAGGGGAGCCTGCTGCTCACTCTAGGACCACAGGATGGCCTTCCCTTTTTACCATCCTGGACCATTGCTTTTCCTAGGCTAACCTGCTCCTCCTCTGACATCTTTCCTCTACAGATGCCAAAGCAAATGGTCACTGGAGCTGTTGGAGCTCCTGGTCTGAATGCAGAGCTGGCATCCAAGAAAGGAAAAGGGAGTGTAACAATCCCCCTCCACAGAATGGAGGTGCCCAGTGCTCAGGATGGAAAGTCCAGACCCAGGCTTGCTAATCACCTCTGGACACAGGCAAACATGGAGGCTGTGGATGCTGCTATCCTCATGATTTCATCTGAGAGAAGATTCAAATCAACACGACTGTTTTCCTTCATCCAATCACCCACCTTATAGGCTTTGTATTGAGAATAAACCTCAACATTCTTCTAGGGAAACCTTTAGACATTAGCTAATTCTGTAACTCCTTCTTTGGTGTAGGAATGTGTTCCAGTTCTAAAGCTGCTCCTGTAGTCTAGGGATACCTCCAGCAGTACTGTAACTTCTTTGTCCTAGTCCATCGGAGCTGCTCTAACAAGAAATTAGTGGCTCGAAATAACAGAAAACATTTTCAAATGTTGGAGGGTGGAAGTCAAGGTGACCACAGAGCTGTGTCTGGTGAGGGCCTGCTTTCTGGTCTATACACGAGTTTTTCTGTGTTTTCACACAGTGATAGGGTCTGGGCCTTGATCTCACCTGCATGGCCTAGTCACCTTTTAAATGCATCTTCTTCATGCCAGCATCTTGAAGCAAATCTACATTCCCCATGTAGCTGACAGAAATACTGGCACCTCATATTTGTCCCTGGTCCTCAAATTTGTTAGGAAAATTATAATACGACTTATACACAGGCAGCCCTCTCTTTCCATGGGATTGTTTTCAAGACTTCCCAAAGAAAACAAAATCTCTTATATAACATAGCACAATGTTGGCATATAACCCATGCACATCTTTCTGTATTCTTTATTTCTAGATGGCTTGGAGTAACAAATACAATGTAAGTTATGTGTAAAATTTTTGTTATTTAAGGAAAAGGATCTAGAAGGTAAAATTCACACATCTTCAATACACGTCACAGTCCTCATCATATTTTTCCTTACAAAGTTGAAAATAAGTTCCGTGCTAATACCAAAATATGTGACACAGAAAATGAAAGGGTTGAGGAAGGACAGGATAGAGAGAGATCCATCTTCCAATGCATGTGTTTTTATGATAGGTGGAAGAGGCTTGAACCAGACCTTGAAGGCTTTTTCAGTAGGGTAAAGTACAAAAACACTGGTGACATAGAAATCTAACACCATCATCTCCCATCTTTAACAAAAGCCAAATGATTGATCACATTTTCTAATGCACATCCTCCACCTTACCTAGTAAGTAGACATACAGTTATGTTCTTAGTCCTAGATTTGAGAATATTTCTAGGTTCCACCAACTGCCGTAAGCATTGTCAGGTGAGTTTTGGAGAAATTAGCAAATGAAATAAAACATTGGTGCAGCAATAACAACAAAAATCCAGCAGTAGGTAAAGTTCTAAGGTGAGAAAGAATATTAGGGTGATTGACAGATGAGTATGTGTGTGGGGATGGGAAGTGGAGAAGACAGAATGCAAGAAAATAAAATAAGGTGTATAAATACTTCACAATTCCTGACACAAGTTATTAGTATCACTATTATGATTGATTTTGATTATAGCATGGGGTTTAGTAGTTTATTTCTAAATAAATTTAGATCCTCCATCTGAAAACAAAACAGATCTCCTTATTGTTTCCTATTGAGTTGGTTGCTTTTTACTTTAAAAAAAATATTTTACATAAATAATTAATTTGCATTTTTGATTCAATGGGAAGTAGCAGTTAGGTGCTAGAATGTGATTGTGAACCCAATGAGCCAAGCCACGAGGATAGTTTACAGAGGACATTCAATCTTGGTCTTAAAATTGTAATTCAGTTCACCTCAACCTTGGCTGCACATAACAGTCACCTGGGGAGTTCTATAAACTCTCGTGTCCAGAAGCTGCATCTCAGGCAAATAAAGTCCAGATCCCTAGAGGTGGAACTCCACATGAGTGGTTTTAAAAGCTGCCTAGATAATTCCAAGGGCAGCTAAGGCTGAGTACTATTGAGAGCAGAAGAATCATTGTGCTAAGGACTCCAGTGTGCGCCAAACGGAAGGCAGGACCAGAAAGGTTTATCTGTGTTCTTTTATCCAGTCTCATCTGGCACCACTGAAGATCCACTCTATAATCTTTCCATTCCTCCTGTCTTCCCTTCCCTTCCCTCTCTCCTCTCTTCTCTTCTCCTTTTCTTTTCTTTACTTTTCGGTGCTGAACATGCACTTGAACTCAGGGCCTGGGCACTATCCCAGAGCCTCTTTTGCTCAAGATTAGTGCACTACCACTTGAGCAAACAGTACCAGTTCAAGCCTTTTAAGAGTACCAATTCCAGCTTTATTACAGATAGGAGTCTCATGACTTTTCTGCCTAGGCTGGCTTTTATCGCAATCCTCAGATCTCAGCCTCCTGAGTAGCTAGGATTACAGGCATAAACCACCGGGGGCCAGCTTGTGCGATCTTTGCAGGAAGGAGACTCACAAAGCTGACTCTCAATAGATCACACAGCTGGCCCTCCAGGGACTGATGCCATGATTCCACCTCCCCCAGCCACACTCCTACTGCCTGTAGAACACCAGAAAGAGTTTGTGGCACACTCAGCAGGTAAGAAAATGAGAAACAATGGGACTTCTGAGAAGGTTCAAGTAATAATCTGGGAATGAGATTATTCATTTGGCATTAAGCAGCTACCAGGCTGAGCAATGCCATCTTCTGAGGTGGAGAACTGCTCCTCTGATAGTTGTTACACCCTTGGCAATTTTAGCAATCAAAATATAGCAGCAATGCCAATTTCTGCAGTAGCTGCCCTTCTTCTAGATCAGCACCTTTCCTTCTCCATCAGTAATTTGTTCCCACAAAGCAAAAGGCATAAAACTCATCTGGCACATTTTCCCTTAGGTCCCTGAAGGAGATCTATAATCTTAGGTTTTAGAGGGAATGGGTATGGATGTAAACACATGGTTTAGAGATGGAATCTTCAGCTTGACAAGGTGTCTTTTGAAAAAGTAAATTAATGACAGAGAAAAGCAATAAGGAGAGGCTTTCTTCGTTCTTTTTTATTTCTTTGAAATAGAGAATGATCTAAAGAGTTGAGCACCCAATGAACCCCTTCTGAATCATATGCCTTTGGGGTAAAGAACATGGGCGGAGAGAAAGGGTAGGCATCAAAAGCCACACTGCAGAAGTGAGAGATGGCAAAGGGAGCCATGAGTGCCTTGAGAGGAAGGGGATGTGATGGGCTTGGCAGAAGGGCATCTTCTGTGTAGAAACTACACCAGACACTTCCACGTCACAGATAGGATGTGTGCTTGTGGTAAGCTTCTGCTGTCAGGCCTAGTGCTGTGAGCTAGAACCTTAGGACTGCATTGGATGTGGCCCCAGTCCTGGAAAGCATCTACATACCACTAGAAGAGATCTGTGAGATGGCAGGGGGTTCTAGATCAGCAAGAAGGTCAGAGGGCTCTAGAAAACCTTCCAGCCATGGTGGGCAACCTGGAGGAGTAGGGACAGCAAGCAGAGCTCTCAATCCAGTTACACACCACACATAATGGCAGGAGACCCAGGACTGCATGGAAAATGGCTGTGCAAGATCAGGCCCATGGAGCTGGAAAACCATGAGGTAGGCTGCAGCAGTTTTTGCCCAGCACCTCAAATGTTGGCCCGTGTCAGGCTTAGGATGCTGGAGTCTAGAGGTCAGGTTTGGTGACTAAGACATTTTAAGCCAACATTGGATCTTAGGGAGAGTTACAGAGAACCATTTGCCAGAACCTTCTCTGTTTATCTGTGATCTCCTGGGAGTTCCTTTACTCTATGACAATTGTATTACAGGCTAGGACCTTCAAACTGAGTTCAAAACTTTGTGATTTGAGGCCAGTGTGTCACCCTATCTTTACCTCTTTTTGGATATTACAACTTTACTATCCTAAAACTGTCTTGCCCTATATATGAAGGACAAAGAACCCTGTATGAGTAACTTCCAGATCTGCTTTTGATTCATTCCCTTTCAGTGAGTCCATGCAGATTGTTCCTCACATGTTAGGCCCTGCCTGGATTCAGGACCTATGCTCTTTCATTTTCTTCTGCTTGAAATGCTCACTTCAGACAGAGCTCATTTAAGAACCATGTTCTAATGTTATTCAAGCCTCTGCATGAAACTCACCTCTAAGTAAAAAATATCAAAAGACATTCTGTCTCTATATAAAAATGACATAGAAATTCTCACTGGAAGTTGTTAAATAATACAGTATGGCAACAGGGAAAAAGAGCAATAACATTCTATTAGGATGTAATATATACATGTAGGAAATACACAGACAAAAACCTTTGTCTGGCATATATTTTCCCTGTCTAATAAAAGGAAGATTCATAGGTCTGGAGTTTGGCCTAGTGGTAGAGTGCTTAACTAGCATGCGCGAAGACCTGGGTTTGATTCCTCGGTACCATATACATAGAAAAAAGCTGGAAGTGGTGCTGAGGCTCAAGTGGTAGAGCTCCAAGCCTTGAAAAAGTCAAAGGACAGTGCTCAAGCCCCGAGTTCAAGTCCAGGACTGGCAAAAAAAGGAAGATTCCTATCTTCCTCCACATCTATTTTTCTTTCATATCATTTATGTGATTATATGAGATTATGGACCATTATTTGTTCTTTTTCCTTGGTAGGCATCATAGACCGTGTTTATCCTCCAAATTCACATGAGGAAATCCTAGTCAAAATGAGATGATACTAAGGGATTGTAGCTTTCAGGATCAGGTGATTATAGAACAAGGGAATAAAGAGAATTTTCTTCCTGGCTGCCATCTGTCAGGAAGCACACTATAGGAAAATGCCATCTGCCAACCAGAAAGTAATTTGCTACCAGTTACCTGATGTAACAGCACCTAGATCTTGGACTTCCAGGTTTTAGAACTATGAGAAACAAACACTTATGGTTGAAGTCACCTTTTTAATAGTGTTTTTTGTTATAGCAGCCCAACTGACAGGCCTCCTGAATTAATACCAGATATCTTTTCAAGGCTAGATTCTTCAGGCACTAACACAGCCTTATTCTGCTCTATATTTATATTTGTATTTCTTCTGTAGTGTCTCTATTATACTTGGTCTTAACAGGAACTCAATAAATACTTGTAGAATGAAAGAATTCATTCCGATTTAGTTCTCTAAATGCCCCCAGGCTATTTGTTATCTTCAGGACTTTGTGTAAGTCACTGTCTAAATCGTAGTGCTATACCCATCCCAACACTTTTTAGAACATAGGTTAAGTGTCTATGCACCCAGAAAACCAACCCCAACATTTCCCACAATTCCATTCCATGCCTCCTGAGAAAGCTGCATCCCAAGAAGGCTATTTTTCACCACTTCCACAGATTACTTGTTTATCTCCCATACCAGTGACTTCTTTCAGAGTATATGGGACTCCTGTTTATCTTTAGAGTCCCAGAACCTACATAGTGCTTGGTACATTGGAGTTTTCTTGTACATATTATGTTCTGTGTCTCACATCTGTGACTCCATGTCTCTGTGTCTGTGTTTGTCTTTCACTCTGTGTGTGTGTGTGTGTGTGTGTGTGTGTGTGTGTGTGTGTGTGGTTAGTACAAGAGGTAAAGGGTGCAATGGCCTTTGTTTCCACCATGCAAGAATTGTGAGAGAGACAATCTCAGGAAAACACCAGGATTCCTTGATCCTGCAACCTTTCCAAAGGCTGTGTAAATTCAACCCACCATTTCTACCTTAGCAAAGGGAACATCACCAAATAAAGTTAAAAACTCTTCATTCATGGCCTTGGGATTTCCCTTTATCCCCTGAGAGAGATAAAAATATGTTTCCCTTCTACATTAACAGTTTAAAATGTGAGATAAATCCTCCCATCCTAACCTGTTTTTAACAAACAGACTTGGCATGTCTGGTGGCATGATTCATGTCTGACAGATCTATCTATCCATTCTATTTCTTTAAAGATAGCAGCTAAGAAGTTTTATCTATTATATGTCTCCCTCCCCCATCCCTATTTTCCTAACCGAGCATGTGGAGCAAGCAGTTGATGGATGGATGGTGCTGAGGATAAAAGGGGCCAGAATCAGATTGCTTTCAGAATGTGAACAAACTGGCTTATTAACAAGGAGTCATCTGGCCAGGGGTGGTGGAGGAAGAGGAGCGGATTCCAGACAATGGCCAGTGATGGATGGAGGAACACCTGGGGTTGCAAGGTGTGGACTCAAGATAACCGGTGGATGCAGCCAGTGGTGATAATGTCAGTGCAACCCTCTCTTGCGGCCTCTGGCTGGAAGGTGAATATCAGGGCAGCCACTTGACTCCCTTTTACCTTCGATACCTCCTCACAATTTCTTCTCTGTTTTCCTCCTGTGAAATGTACCTCCTTATGACTAATGAGACAATTGCCAGGTAGGTAAAAGAAGCCTCTCAGCACAGAAGGGTAGTTGTGCATATCTTTGTGCCTGGAACACTGGGGTGAGGCCATATTTGGTGCCTGATTTATTTCATCCTCACATTTCTGCCATGTAGAAGAATGGCCAGATTTTTTGATGAGGACACAGGCACCCAGAGAGGGTAGGGACTTGACTAAAGCCACATGATGAGACATCTGAGGGCACTGGGTCACACCCCTTGGTCTAACTTCTGTGGAAATCTCTAGACACACCTGGTCTATCTGCTGTTTGCCGTGCTGTGAGGGATTTCTAGTCCATTCATAGTGATCACCATCGCTATTTCCATTGACACATTCAAACGGTTGATGTGGTGATTTTCTGACACACATACTGTTTATTTCCTCACTACCAGCCATTTTTTTTTGTTTTCTGATAGAATAATGCATATTATTCCATTTCCATTTTACCTTTGCTCTGTTCGTTTGAAGGATATACATCTGTGTCTATGCTTTTAATTACTCATATGTTTAACACAATGTATTTATCCTGGTGTATTTTTTCCATCCAGGTCTAGGTCAAGTTTTGATCATTTGTTTTGAAGACCAGGAGATTTTCTAGTGTCTGTACAAGAAGGGCAAGTGAGTAGCTCCCCATATGAAACAAGAATCTCTTCTGCTAGAGTAAGAGAGACAAGGACAGAAGCCACAGCAGCCCTTGGATCCAGCCTGGCTGATTTCCAGCTGTGTGGTCTTGGGCAAGACCTCAGTGTCTCTGAGGCTCTGTCTCATCACCTGTCAAAGGCAGATAATAAATCCATCCTCCTGCAGGCTTTGAGAGGATTAAGCTGGGATTAGTTATATGAAAGTTCTTTGTAATTGGTAATGCCCTCGGCAAATATTAGTTATTATGCTGTTACATTTTCTCTCAATAACCTAGTGCTTGGGATAGAAAACGCCCCCCCCCCTCCATGTCCTTTATTAAGACATCTCCTGAGTTAGCTTATTTCTTCTTGTTCTCATATGTTGCAATGGGTTTTGAGCTGAGATGTTTCTCAAGGAGGTTTAAATGATTTTATAAAACCCCAATGACGCGGGATTCTCGATAATGTTCTGGGAATCTCTGGGGATAATGACCATGACAGGACTAATGATGGGAAAAGTTCATGTGATGCTGATCTGCCACAGGAGGGTGACACCACTACCACCTAGACCAGTGAACAACTTGCTTGGGGCCACTCAGCAATAAGTTATAGAACAGTAAATCAAATGACCACGTGTGACTTGAGAGTGCATTCGTAGAAGTGCTATGCTGGACTTAGTTCTAAGAAGTGTATGTTGGGAAAAAATTAAAAGGAGGAAAGGAAGAAAAGCAGAGAAGGAAGAAAGGAAAGCAAAGAAATAACCAGTGCTTGATGCTGGACACTGATGATTCACATCTATAATTTTAACTACTCAGAAGGATGACATCTGAGAATCACAGCTTGAAGCCAGGTCAGGCAGGCAAGAACATTCATGAGAGTCATCTCCAATTAACCACCAGAAAACCAGAAGTGGTACTGTGTTTCAAAGTGCTAGAGCACTGGCCTTGAGCAAAACAGCCCGGGGACAGTGTGTGTGCAGGCTCTGAGTTCAAGCCCCATGATTGACAAGAAAGGAGGGGAAGGAGGAAAAGTATGTTTATTGCCTGTGCTGATGTGAAAAAACAGACCTTGAAGCATCTGAATGTCTCAGGTTTCAAATCTGCCTTGTCAAAGTAAAACATTCTGTATAAAACAATAACATTAATTAATAGCAGGGTATCAGAGACCTTCCATACCTATTCCAATTTGTTGCTAGTTATTATTAGGTTTTAGGTAGGCATTCCAGGTGTAAAAGTAAGCTAGAGAAAAGTAAATCGAGTTTGATGCAGAAGGTTAGAGGGCATTTTATCTTTTTTTAAAATATCTTTAAAATCTTCATGTTTTAATTTTGTGCAATTGTCTCTATTACATTTACTTTACATTATTGTGTGAATGCAATCCTCCACATATTTTATATTTCAAAATAGATAATATTAGGAAGAAAATTTGCATTTATTTTCCAAATGTCTCTCAAATACAACCTCTACCAGCAGAGACATTCCTCTACAGGTAATATAGGGATTTTTTAATTTGCCCTTAACCAGATAGTGACAGAGGTCAAATGCAAGTAGTACACATCTGATGCTGCAAAACATGAGAAAGGGTATCAATGTTTGTGAAGTAATGAACCTTCTCTCTGGTGAATATAATGTAACCCTTCTATTAATTATAGTAAAAATATATATATAAAGTTTCAGGAAATTATTTAAAAGGACTATCTTGACTAAAGAATGCAGTGGTATGGAACTGGCTAGAATAAATGTTAGGATTAGATGTGTAGATATTTTTAAAAAATTAAACTCAGACCATATGATTTTACTTTACATAACAGGGATCTGGACAAAAATGAGGTTTATACAATAAAAGTTCTCTGAATATTCATTTTTTGGTGGTTGTCTTTATTTTTTAAAAATATTTTTATTGTAATTAATAAAAGGGTTACATGATATTTGCCAGATAGAAGGTGCATTAATTCACATACAATGATACCCTTTCACATGTCTTGGTCCCCATTACCCTCCCCTCACCCCCCCATCTTGGTTTTCCCCCCTTCCCTGTCCAATTTCAAGTAACCAAATACAAATATAACCAATATATCAGATAACAAAGTGAGATACTATACCAATATGAGATAACCAAGGGACAGCAAAAGAGATGAGAGATAACATAGCACATTAAGGCAACAATCATTCATTATATGGCTTTTGTTTCAATATCCTAGAGGTCCATTCAATTAGCTTCATACTATATGGCCTTATGTATCAAGATTTTGCTCTATTGCAAATCTCTGCTAGTAGAGCCCAAGGTTTCTACTGATTATGACAAATGAGGGAAACCATTGAGCCTAAGTTCCTTTGAGTCTGGCTTACTTCACTTAATATGATTTTTTCTAAGTCTTTCCATTTCCTAACAAATGGGGCGATGCCATTCTTTCTGACAGCAGCATAGAATTCCATTGTGTACAAATACCACAACTTGTTGATCCACTCATCAACTGAGGGACATCTAGGTTGGTTCCATATCTTTGCTATGGTGAATAGTGCTGCAATGAACATTGTTGTGCTAGTGGGTTTAGTATGTCCTTGTTTCTGGGTGGTTGGGTAAATGCCAAGTAGTGGAATTGCTGGGTCATAGGGGAGTTCTATGTTTAGCCTTTTGAGGCACTGCCACACTGCTTTCCATAGTGGTTGAACGAGTTTGCACTCCCACCAACAGTGTAGTAGGGATCCCTCCTGGCCACATCCCCTCCAGCATCTGTTGTCATTCGTTTTCCTGATCCTGGCCATTCTAGCTGGAGTGAGGTGGAATCTTAGAGTTGTTTTGATTTGCATTTCTTTTATGACCAGAGATGTGTCTATAGGCAATTTTTGTTTCTTCTTCAGAGAAGACTCTCTTTAAGTCCTTGGCCCATTTTTTAATGGGATGGTTGTTAATTTGGAGATTAGTTTTGGAGTGATTCAATTTTTTGAGTTGTTGATATATTTTAGATATGAGGCCTTTGTCCGTTGTTTGGTTGGTGAAGATCTTCTCCCACTCTGTAGGCTTCCTAATTAGTTTACTAGCTATGTCCTTTGCCATACAAAAGCTCTGCAGTTTAATGCAGTCCCACTTATCCAGCCTTTCTCTGATTTGTTGTGATTCTTGGTCCTTATTAAGAAAGTTTCGACTTGTGCCAAGGTGGCCTAGTATATCTCCTATTCCTTCCTGTAGAGTTTTCAGTGTGTCAGCTTGGCATTTTATCTTAAAGGTATTCTTTCCTGCGTCTATCACATACTGGGTAGGCCTTATATAAACTCTTGGTTTTCTCTCTCTTTCTCCCCCTGCCCCCCTCTCTCTCCTTCTCCAAAGCCTTGATTTTGTTTTTTCATTGTGGATGTGCTTGTCAGGTTTACTTGATCATGATTACAGAGTTTTTGTTCTCCTTTCTAAAGTTTTCCCAGAGATTGATGCCTTCAATGGGTGCCACCAACACCTCCTCTAAGCACACATTCCAGGACCCTTCATGACATCAGCTGTGCCTCTTCCTTTGATTTTGCTGCCCACAAAGCCAGATAAATATGGCTCTCCTTTTATGCTGTAAAGGGTTCCCCTGCCATTTCAGTTGCTGTGCTCCAAGTCTCACCATGCTACCATCTTGTGCACCAGTTCTGTGACGTTTTTAACCGCCAAATGACCAAAGGAAAGATCTTCCTTCCACTTCACCACTCCCTTGTCATTAGCTCATTCATTCATGCACAATTTATTTATTGATGATCTTCTAATCCCGGGAAATATACTTGTTCTTTGGGATATATCAGAGCACGGTCCTAGCTTTTACAGATATTATATCTGAGAAGAAATAAAAGATAATAAAAGGCATACCTTTCCATATAGTGTCTGGAAGCATTGGTGAATAGACATGCTGTAAAGATTATCTGCAGTCTGCAAAACAAAAATGCACTTGTGTTTCATATCAGTGATGATCATGAGTGTTTTGACAAAGAAAGTACAGAGGGAAATGGGAACAACTATTCTGTGTCAGGCAGCTTTCAATTACTGTACCAAAATACCAAAGACAGACAACTCATAAAGAAAAGATGCTTTATTTTAGTTCCCAAATAAACTTGAACTTGTGGTGAGACAGGTTGCTATGGTTCAGAGCACACAGTAAAGGAAAGCTACTTATCTAATGGCAGCTGGGGAATGGAAGAACAAAGAGTCCCAAATCCTATAATTCCCTTGTAGGGCCTGCCCTTAATGTTCTCAAACCTCCCATTAGGTTCCACCTCTTAAAGGCTCTTACCACCTCCCATTAGCAGTACTCAGAGGATCAAGCCTTTAACACATAGATGGGTCTTTACAGACCTTCCAGATGCAAACTATAGCCAATCTTTACTTTATGGAGTAAAGGGGGATGAATTAGGAAGGAAGGCAACTGGAGAGTTGCTGCTTATAGAATCCTATAGTCACACTGTTCCTCCAGCAAAGCACTAAAGGACTAGTTCTGGTGCCCCTGGTATCCTCAAGGGCTTTGTGCATTATGTCCCCCTGAGTGCTTGTCTGTAAATGGCTGGTGCAAGCCAGTCTTCTCTTTTAAGACACAGGTGGCTTTCTATTCTCTCTGGACCCTTTGCCAACAGGAGCTTTTCCTCCTGGCCTCAGCATTCCTTCTGGTTTTCCATGGTTATCTTATACTTACTAAAGACTGTGCTTCTGTTTGAAGCTTTCTCTCTTATCATCGGATGATTGCACAAATATCTACCTCCAACAAAGGCAGAAGATACAAATTAAATGAGATAATGTAAAGGACTTCATAAATCTGGAGGCACCCTCTATAATCGACAACTATTGTTATTACTATTATGGTTAAACTGATTATAATAGTTATGCTTCCCATAGAAATCATATTTTTAGCCCACGGTCACACGGGAAGCCTTCTGCTATGACATTAAATGTGTGGAGGCATGCACAGCCTTTCAGATTCATTCTTTAGAATGTAGGTGTCCTGCTCCCCCATCCAGGTACTCTTGCTGTAGCCACAGTTCCAGGACCACTACCAACACCCACCACACTGCTCAGCCTCTGCCCCTCTGATTAAACAACTCCTCACGTGGACACTGGTCTAAGCCACCATTGCCAAGACTCTCCAAAAGTACAGTGTCCCTTTATTTTGTTTAATTCTTACATTCTGTTTCAGCCACTCTTAAATGCATTTATCTAGGAAATAAAACAACAACAAAAAGAGCCACGTGGGGGAAGTTCAGCCCACAAATAAGAATATAATTATTACACAGTTTAGCAGTGCCTGGGTGTCACCCGAGTATTCACTGGGGCTCCTCAATTCAATCGTGTCTCCTTCAAGACCATATTTAATAGGATAAACAATTTCTGCTAAATGCAATAAATGTGAACCTGGGCTGTCATCTCCGTAATCAACTCAAATTCCCCATTAGAAGCGGTGGCTGTGATTGAGATTCAGAATTTAATTTGGCAGAGCTCGCTGGCTTCAATGTGCTTGTGTCGGCTTCACAGGACTCTCCCGTCAACGAAAGACAGAACTGCTCTTTTCTTGTCTCTGGGGAATCTTAAAAGAAGATAGATTATAACTCAAGGAAATTATACGGCATCCGGATAATGAAAGAGATAAAACATTATTGGATTAGCCTGTTGGAATAACAGCAGACAGTACAGCAATAATATCAAGCTGAACTAGGGCCCTAGACCCATCAGCTCCATTGAAGGGGATGCAGGGATGTTGAGGATGTGGAAAGTAGGCAGAGTCAGCACCCTTGCTGTGGTGCCCCACTCCTGGGCAGTAAGGAGCAGCTGCTTCCCAGGCTTGTATCTGTGGCTCCCATTCCAGAGAGCTGGCTGGGCCTGATGGGAAGGTAGTAGAAACGAACTTTACCTAACTAGGATGTGTGCCAATCAATTGTATTTGAAGGAAGTGGCCTGAGTTTCTTCAACCAGGAGTGACCAGGAGCCAAGCTAATCTTAAAGGATGTTCCAATAGAGTGGAAGGAATGAGAGAAATAAGATTTAAACACTTGCTCAATGTAAAATTAAAAATATACATATATACGTATTTGGATGCTTGGTAATCTGAAGGCTGATTGTCATTTACTTTTCCTCTTGTAGCCCCACCAGGGCCCAAATGGCATTTGCTCAAAGCAAAGTGAGCAGGCCCGTGGAGGACAGGAGCGAGGGCCACATTGTCGTTACTCCTGGCCAGCTACCTGACATGCCCCTGGGGGTGTTGCATTTCCCACGCCAAGCTTCCATCACTGTTTTTTCTAAAGTTTCTCTTGTGCCATGATCAGTGTCCTTGCCTTTGGCTGCAGCTTAGGACCCTGCTTCCTGTCTTTGCTGCTCCATTCCATCGTGGACCACTGCACTCCTCCCTTGGTCAGAGTGAATGGCGCTGGGAGATCTGCATCCACACGACTGAGAAAGCAGCAGGTGGAAGGTTGTCAGTCATGTGCTCCCACACCTGCAGATACACAAGTGCATGTGTGCACACATGCTAACCTCTGCTGCATTTTGTTTAATGGAAAAAATTCTTTTGATAGGTCAAATGCATACGGAGAGGTATGAGTGTTCCACTGAAGAATTTGAGAGTTCAGGGTTCGAGTTTGCAGCCTGGCTTTGCCACTTTCTGTGTGGCCTTGGACAAGTTACAGAAGTGTTTCAACATCTGTTTTCCCTAACTGTTGAACAGAGTTGACTATGGAACCTGCTTAAAACTTCACCGTGAGGGCCAGGAGTTTGGTAGTGGTAGAGTGCTTACCTAACATGCATGAAGGTCCAGGTTCAATTCCTCAGGACCACATGCATGGAAAGAGCCAGAAGTGGTCCTGAGCCTTGAGAAAGCCCAAGGACAGTGGTCAGGCCCTGAGTTCAAGCTCCAGACCTGGCAAAGAAAACTTTCACCCTGAGCATGGGGTAAATCTATACATGGACAGTGACTGGAACACAGTAAGATCCTTATCTGGCATTACTGAGCAAGGACATGTGCTTGCCAAAGCAAGACCAACTTACTGTCCATTTACTGACTTCTTATTAGAGGCCCACTATGTGCCAGCCACCATTAGACGGTGGGTCTACATAATGAGAAACACTCAATACATTTTGGGGTTGATAGTATATAACTGTATTGCAGCGTTCTTCATCATAGGCAACAAATAGAATCAGGCCAGATGTCCCTGGATGGATGAATGGAACAAGAAAATCTAGTATGAATGCACAGTGGAATTTGACTCATTCATTAGAAAGAATGATATTGTACCATATGTAAAGAAATGGACAGACTTAGAACATGTTATGTTAAGTGAAGTAAGATAGACCCAGAGGGACAAGCGATAAATGTTTTCCCTTGTATGTGAAAGCTAGATTTAGTTTATAAACTCATAAGTAAATGCATTGGGTGGTATACAAGTATATACAAATATACTAACTGGAAATATGGTAGGTTCAAGGACTGCAATTCCTTAGAAAGGCAAAGTCAAAGTTCAACAAAATAAGAAACAAAGGAAGATGAGAAGAGGGGGGGAAATACAGACAAGAATCCAATGTATACAGAACAAAATTAAGAAGTGGGAGGGTAGGAGTGGGAGGGTTGGGTAAAAATATTGAAAGGAATGACATTGATCAGGATATATTGTATTCAGGGATGGGAGTTTGGCCTACTGGTAGAGTGCTTGCCTAGCATGCACAAAGGCCTGGGTTCAATTCCTCGGTACCACATACATACAAAAAAGCCGGAGTGGTGCTGAGGCTCAAGTGGTAGAGCTCTAGCCTTGAGAAAGTCCAAGGACAGTGCTCAGGCCTTGAGCTCAAGCCCAGGACTGGCAAAAAAAAAAAAGATATATTGTATTCATGTGTTGTTAAAGGGCAACGCCTTTGTACAATGACTTAAAGATAATAAAAATAAAGAAGAAAGACAGCCAGGATCTCCCCAAAACCCCCACCCCCTCAAAACTGTAGAGTAGGAAAAGTAAAGTTCACAGTGATGCTTTACCTTGTAAGGCATTGAAGAGTTTTGTTTAACCAACTATTTATTCAAACAAATGCATAGTTCAGCAAATGAACATCTCTACACATGTGAATGCACTGCCTCCTGCCTCAGGTAGTCCCGGATGGGAGCTGCTGCATGGAGATCAGGCCTGAGTGGGTAAGTCCAGAGCCCATGCCATGTGAAACCCACAGCTGGGTCACGTGCTCCAAGTGTTCCCACCTTTAACAGTCCAGCATCTCTGATGCAGGACCTGAGCAGGAGCTGCCCTCATTTTGAGGAGATGGATTATTGCACTCTCTTTGTCTTGTTTTACGTCCTCCAGAGCATGGAGTCCAATCAGACCAGCAATTCCACTGTCCATCGATGGGGACATCTATGAAAAAGAGGGTCAACAAACATGAATTGGCTCTTATAATCTTGTGCTCTATGGAGTTGAGTGGTAGAATAATTCAAGAGACCTTATTTTGATGGCTATTGTATTTTCCACACTGCCTTCTATCCCCTGACATTTTCCCAAGCTGTTTTCCTTGTCTAGTAGACTTTTTCATCCCTATTTTACTAGTCAAGCCTCTTTTTTTATGCATCCTGGGGCTTGAACTCTGGGCCTAGGTGCTGTCCCCGAGCTCTTCAGCTCAAGGCTACCACTCTACCTCTTGAGCCACAGCCCCACTTATGATTTTCTAGTGGTTAACTGGAAATGAGTCTCACAGACTTTAGTGTCTCCACTGGCTTTGAACTGCAATACTCAGATCTCAGACTCCTGAGTAGCTAGAATTAAAGGCATGAGCCACAGCACCTGGCTAAGTCAAGCCTCTTAACCTTCCAGATCTCCCATAACTGTAACCCCTCTATACATCACCACAATAAAATACAATTTTTTTTAAAAAAGTATATTTCCATGAAGAAACCTTGCTTGATCTGTTATTTCCAAATCTTAAGCCCTTAGAGTTTTAGCAAGCCTTTGCTACTACTGAAATTTTAAAATGCATTTGAGGTGGGCCAGGAGCATGGCTTAATGGTAGAGTACTTGCTTTGCAAACATGAAGCCATGTTTGAGGCCCCCATACCACATACACCGAAAAGTGGAAGTGATGCCGTGGCTCAAAAGGTAGAGCACTAGCCTTGAGAGAGCTCAACGACAGTGCCCAGGCCCTGAGTTCAAGCCCCAGGATTGGCTGGCTAAATAAATAAACAAATAAATGCATTTGTGGGATTGTGAATTTCCCTTTTACAATGTTACATCGGTGATGACAGAGACTCAATCTCAGATCTCAGCTCCTGGACTGGTACATAGAGGCCATCAGTGAACACATATTTCCTGGGTAGATGAATGCTTTCCAGCTTAGATACTCCCCAAGTATAGAATCCTGTGTGGTATTCACAAAATAAAATAGCTGGAGTGTGTATTTTCCATATATTCACTGGCTAATCACTGTTTAGGGCCTGGTTGAGGGGCAGAAGGAGAGAGATACAAACAGCTGCAGGCATTTCAGTGGGAAGGTAGAAACACAGGCTAGCATTCAGATGAAAGATTGTGTAGTCAGACCCACTGGTCTGATTCTGGGTTCCTGGAGTCAATCCTGTGGCCAGGAAAGCCCTAATGGACCCTTTTTCGTTATGTAGAAGGGAATATCAAGAGATTCCACTCCATGGAGTTGTTGCAAAGGATAAAGAATTTAACATATCTAAAATACAGAGCAATAATGTCCCCTAAAGAAAAATAAATCAGTCTTTTTTTTTTCTATTGCAATGTATCTGGTATCACTTATGTGCTTTATTTTTCTCTTTATGAAGTCAAGCTAAGCCTGTGAGGTGATTAATGAGAAGATCTTCACAGATGCAGAAGCTGAAGTACAACAAAGGAGAAGCATCTTGCTTACAGCCATGGTTATTAAATAATGGAGGTGAAATTAGAACCTAGAACTCACCAAGGTGGCTGGAATATAGTCAACTGCCCCGTAAATCAATATTCTTCTCATTTCAGGTGCTATAGCATTTTGCTGTTGCTGTTTGTCTGTTTTCCTTTGAGACAAATTCTCACTATGTAAACCAGACTGTCCTATAATTCACGAATCTTCTGCCTCGGTCTCTCTCCTGTGCAACATCTATCTGGCAAATATCATGTAACCCTTCTATTAATTACAATAATAAATATATGAAAAAAAACCTCTACCATTTCGAGAAGTGAGTTCACAGGCCAGGCCTTGGAATCCAACAAGGCAGATGCAATCACAGCGGGATCCTGAGGACACCAGACAGAAAGAGTATAAAATAAGGATGTAGAGAGCAGGTCCCAGAGCTCAGGCCTCATTCCAGCATTGCTATTAGGTTTAAACAGGGACAAAAGGTTTGTTGTAACTACATTCCATCCCCCAAACACCTGCTCCTTTCTTGAGGATCCTTGGCTTATTTAAATGAGAGTGTTATTTTTGGTTTGGTTTTGTTTGTCATTAAGGGGAATTATGGGGAACTTCTAAGGAACACTAGTTCTTGGCTGACACTTGACCCCATGTATAAGCTCTCAGGATGAGGTTCTATTTAGCAGTTATTGAGAACAATTATCATTCTCCACAAGTAACTGTCCATCTTGGCTTGAAAACCTCTAGAGGTGGAGAACTCATAGTTTTACATCTTACCTTGCCTTTGGCTAGCTCAAAGCCTTAGGGAGCCATTCCCTATGTTAATTTACAATTTCTCCCACCATCACCTAGTATCTCTTCTACAAGATTGTCAGTCAGGAGCTACCAGCATGGCCTAGTGGTAGAGTGCTCACCTAGCATGCATGAAGCCCTGGGTTCGATTCCTCGGTACCACATGCACAGAAAAAAGCCAGAAGTAGTGCTGTGGCTCAAGTGGTAAAGTGTAAGCCTTGAGAAAGCCCAAGGGCAGTGTCCAGTTCCTGAATTCTAGCTCCAGGAGTGGCAAAGAAAGATCGTCAGTCAATGGTCAGATCCCTGAACATGTGCCCCTGGCACATGTATTTTCCCTGGTCACATCATACAGCCTCAGGTGGACACTGCTTTTAGGTCTACATTATTATTATTATTATTATTATTATTATTATTATTATTATTATTATTTGCAATACAAGAGAGATTTTGGCCACCCTAGATGGAAACCTTGTGCTCACCTGTTGTTGATCATACTTTCTATGGATTGATCCTTACATAGGGGGGCCCTGAAGTGGTAGAGGAATCTCAGTATCTTACCCCTCTCTTCCTGTCTGCTTTGCCCATGTTCAGTCTGAGAAACTAGACAATTTTTCTCAGTGCCACTGGCGCCACTGGAATCTCAGTCTCTGAGAACATGCTTTCTCTTGTGAATGCTTCTTCAGTGCTTCTTGCTCCTGCGTAGTCTGTGTTCTATATCCAGCTTGCTCTCTGGGTTTAGAGGACTCACTATTGCAAGAGGCATCTGATGTGCAGAATGCAATGCTTGACAAAATTCTTCCTCAGTGTCTTGCTAGCCTAACATCATGACCCAGATATGGCCCTTGAAGTTAATCAATCATGGCCCACCCTACTGCCACCTACAGATCTCAATGCGTATTGACCAGGACCTATGTAAAGAGAATTTTCCTCACTCTGTCCTTTTCTTTATCTAGGAGACATTCTCTGAGTCTATCCCCCATTCTGGTGGCAGACCACATCCTCTTGGCCTCTTCCAGATTTCAGCTAGATTCAGTTGTCACCTTCTGTATCCCTTGGGGCTGGGGCAGGTGGTTCCTGATAGCAACCTGCTACATTCTGACTTTCTGGCAAACAAATGTGAGTGAACACTTGGACCAGAGCCAGCACTCTCTGGTGATGGCTTTTATAAGGGACTAGGACCTTTCAGGACAGGGACTCCATTGTTTTGGCAGGCGGCACAGCGGCAGGAGCTGACTTCTCTCTGGAACTCCTCCAGAGCCTGCTTCATGTTCTTCCGCACAGTGCTGGAATAGGCAAAATCGGTGGCTGTCACCAGTTCATATAGAGGCTCTGCCTGCAAGGGAAAAGGGGCATGTCTTTCAAGAGAGATTATTCATCAGCCAGATGCCTAAAGCAAGGTTACACAGGGATGGACAGAGGTTAGAGAGTGGAGGATACCTGTGCAACTAATGTAACGCCATTAGCCCATGGGTGAATGTTCCCTCCCCTCTGTCTCTACAACACACAATTCACTCATTAACTTCAGGTTAACAAATACTGAATACCCATGAAGTGCTAGGCATAAAATGCAAAGAATGAGCAATACAAAAACCTTGCCTTTAAGGGACTCAGAAATTAAAGACAGAGACAAATAGGTGATAACACACAGCTTCTAGTGGGAGTTAGGATTCTCAACTCTAGGAAGGTGTGAGAATGGTTTGCACTTTGAATTTCGACCATTTCCCATATCAGGGATATGCCAGATGATGTTCCCATGAAATGCTGGGCCGTGAGGACAGAGGTATGGAAGGCAGTTTCCATTCAGCTCTGTGACAAGGAGAAACCACCTGTCATCTAAGGGTATCAAACATGGTTTTAACTTTTGATAGTTCCTATACTAAGGGGTTCCTCAGAGCAAAGCTAGTCAAGGTGCCTCTGTGTAATGTGATAGTGACGCACCAACAGGAAACAGATGGGAAGGACAGAGGAGAGGATAGTTAATCTGTCTGGTGAGACAAGGAGGTGATTTAGTTTTAGGGTGTTTTTTGCCAGTCATGGGGCTTGAACTCAGGGCCTGAGCACTGTCCTTGGACTTTTCTCAAGGCTAGAGCTCTGCCACTTGAGTCACAGCACCATTTCCAGCTTTTCTCTATATATGTGGTAGCGAGGAATCGAACTTGGGTCTTTGTGCATAGTAGGCAAGCACTCCACCACTAGGCCAAACTCCTGGCCCCGTTTTAGGGATTTTTTTTAGCAGCTCTTCAAAAGTACTTTAGCATCATTGGCCCCATAGTGTTCTTCTCCAGAATCTATTAGAATTAATCATATCATCCAGTAGTCCCCAACATGAAGTTCTTCCTGAACCAATACTCTTCCCTTGAGATGCTGTGTGGTCTATTAATCCAATATGGCTCTGGTTTGACATTTCTCTGTTGTGGCTATTACCTTTTCCTTAGTGGAGAAGTCTCATTTTTTTCTTTGCCATTTAAAAGCCCTAGAAGCCAGGCCTCAGTGGTTAACTATGGCATTTAACTGTGTGTTGTATCTGTGTCTGTGTCTCTGAGCACAACCCCCAGTTTAAGAATAGAGAATGGAAGATGAAGGGAGCCAGGAAGCCTCAGAAGGGCAACAGCTGCAGCTACAAAGGAAATGGCATGGCTGTTGGGTGCATAGTAGAAGAAACCACGAGGGCAGTGATGAGGCAGTGTGATTGGTGAACATGGTGATCTGTAGACAAACCTGAGCCATGGTAACAAATAGATGGATTCACATGTTCTGTTCCTCTTGGCTCAAACTCCAGAGCCAGGTTCCTGTCCAGGTTTTGTTGGTGATCCTGCCCTAATCCAGCCCTAGAGAGTTTAGGGTCTGTCTAAATGCAGGCAATCATACCTAATAGAAGCCTCCAGTGGGAAGAAAATTGCTTCCATTTCTTAATGCATCTGATGCTGACCTTAGCTCCAGTGGGCAAAGCAAGGCCCCTTGGTGGTCCCATTGTCTCACCAGTTTGTGGTCAATGAATTGATCCACAGGCTGTTTGCAGAACCATCCAGCCTGCTGACCACACACATGGGGAGGGAGAACAGGGGGAGAGGAGCAGGGGCGGGGGAGCGTGCTTTATACCATTGAAGAGCTCCTCCAACAGGTCACCGTGGCTCCTCCAACCTGCCTTTAACCACTGCCATATCTTTCTACCGAGGCATAGAGTCAGCAGCCAGGCCACACACACCCTACGCTCCAGGACCCGCATGGAGTTGTGTAAATAGGACCTATGATAGCCCGAGAAGAAATCATTGATATTCCTTTCAGGTGAAGGGAAGTCTCCTAATTTGGGCCACACAACTCACAAAACAACATTGTCAGGATTTTAACCCAAAGTCTGTAGTTTTCCTATAGCTAGATGATGAATATTGATAGAATGGCTTGATTTTTCCCATTGCCAGTTCTGAAAAGCGGGTAAGCTACAGTGGTACTTAGAAGCAACTCCCTTTATAACTGAAGTTACTATAGCACATATCTGCTGTTTGGTTTTCTTCTTCATTCTCTCTGTCTTCCTCCCTCTCTCCCCTTTTCTCTCCTTTCCTTGTCCTTATTCTTCCATACCTTCCTTTGAATACTTAAACATAAGAAATACCCATACTGGTCATCAGATGTTTTGCTTAACTCCTTCTAATTAATATGCTTTACATATTAATTAACTAAAGGTTGTCTATTTCCATTGACAATTCTTTCTAACAAATTGTATTATTCTTCATATATTAAGGATTTTATTTCTCATAAAGTATTCTCATCATTATGAGCTATCTGTCACTTAATTATACTCATGGTTTTCTTGCTTGAAAGTCAGACTGTTTTGTTGCAGGGAGATCTGTCAGTTCAAACGTCTCATTCCTTTTCAGGCCACCACAGTCTTAGGGCTTCT
This sequence comes from Megascapheus bottae, assembly GCF_031878675.1. Taxonomy (NCBI): domain Eukaryota; kingdom Metazoa; phylum Chordata; class Mammalia; order Rodentia; family Geomyidae; genus Megascapheus; species Megascapheus bottae. The sequence continues at coordinate 47,276,312 of NC_143514.1, read as the reverse complement.
TTGGTCTGTAGTAACTTGCTTTCAGAAAGACATTGTAGTCATTACTACTGCTTACCACTTTTTTTTTCCGGTCCTGGGGCTTGAACTCAGAACCTGGGCACTGTTCTTGAGTTTTCTTAAGGCTAGCCCTCTAGCACTTAAATCACAGCTTTTTCTGTTTGTGGTACCAAGGGATCAAACCCTGGGACCCTGGGCTTCATGCATGCTAAGGAAGCACTCTACCTCTTAGCCACACTCCCAGCCCCAGTTCCACTTTTTATCCCCTTCTGAAGCCATGGTAAAGTTGCAGGTCATTCAAGGAAGTTTGTCACACAGTAGGACTGCAGCTTACTAAAGGAAAGCTTCGTGAAGCTCATTTTGCAATGCTCATTGCTCTGACCAGAGAGAGGTAAGCAGAAGAGTATCACTTCCAAGCGATGCTTTCAGAACACAGTGAGATGATTTGCTACATTTGATTATTACCTCTGGGGAATAGTCAAGACTTAAGAACAAGAAAGAATTCCTTGTCTGAATTCCTGAGTGATCACATTGCATAGAGAAAACCCTTTTTTTTGCCATACAATGTGATTGAGAAATAAATGTTTTTTAAACTAAGCTAACGATATGTGGGTGTTCTTTCTCTGTAGCAGGACCCAAGCTCTCCTGACCTCTTGTGAGCATCGTTTACTACCAGAGTCCCCCACTCCAGGTCTTCTTCTTTTGCATTGTTTTCCCTCAAGGCTGATATTTTACAACTTGAGCCACATCTCTGCTTCTGGCTTTTGTCAGTAAATTGGAGGTAATGGTCTCATGGATTCTCTCTCTGGGCTGGTTGACCCCTTATAGCTTACCCTCCTGAGTAACTTGGATTACAGGCATGAGCCACAGGTACCAGGCTATTATTATTTTCTGAGACTCCTTTATTATATTGAGTTCTCTTAGGACTGCTTGACTCACTAACCATGCCTCACTAGGCCACAGCCTTTTCTTTAAGACCCAACCGTTGACATTCCATTATGTTTAGGCAATTCATGTCAAAGAGTTCTGAGAGCAGTATAGTTTTCAATCTCATGGGATATGGTTATTCCCACAAGTATACCATTTCACAAGTATGTACTGTAATCTTAGTTTTGCTTCTCAGTCCTTCCACCTAGTTTCTCATTAGCTGTTTATTTTGTATCATCAGCTTGGGGAAGTGTCTCCAATTATGCACTTGATGAATGTGTTTTCACATTTAATCCTGCCTTTTACTTGGAAAGAAGTCTTTGTGTTTCAGACTTCTACCTCTGTACTCTATCCATCATATTTCTGTCCTGTCATTGTTTTAATCTCTTTGTCTTTTGTATCTACATTAGAGGAACATTTTTATAGCACCTTCCACATCACTGACTCAATTTTCTGTGGTGTCAATTCTGTTCTTTATAGTTTCCAGTGTGAGTTTTAATTCTGCTATTGTGCTTTTAGATCCTGGAATTCAGCCATTTTCATCTGATCAGTGTCCAAACATCTCTGCTTCTATTTTTCATTTCATAAATCCGCATTCTCTTTTATTTTATTCTAGTCACAAAGCAAAGACATTATAAAATTTTACTTTTATTTTATAGACATGTGCTCATTTTCTGCATCCTGAACATGATTTCCCTCTTTTGTGTTCAAAACTCTATCTGTCCATAATTGTTTCTAATTTGTCTTTGCACAAAGAGCCACCATCCTGGGTAGGAAGTGAGTTATATAATGTATTCTTCTGGGGCTGGGAGTTTGGCCTAGTGGTTAAAGTGCTTGAAGACCCTGGTTCGATTCCTTGGTACCACATACATAGGGAAAAAAAAGCCGGAAGTGGTGCTGAGGCTCAAGTGGTAGAGCTCTAGCCTTGAGAAAGTCCAAGGACAGTGCTCAGACCCTGAGCTCAAGCCCAGGACTGGCAAAAAAAATAATGTATTGTTCTGTGACCTTTTCCCCTTCCTATGTAGCATCTAGAGAATCATGACTCAGATCTTTATTTTAAAGATTCATCAGTATACTTGGGCATTAACCAATGCTCTTTGTGTTTAGGAATTGCTTGTCTAGTGGGGCTCCAGTGTCCTGAAAAAAATCAACTGTCACTCCAGTCACCTGGTAAGTTGGCTTGATTTATAGCAAGGAATAATTCTGAAATAATGGAAAGCCATCTGTAGTTTTCTCTGACCAGAAAGAGCATCTGACACAGAGAGCACCTGAGTATGTGATTTGCAACTCTGGTGAGAGAGAACTAGAGGTGCCTAGAAACCTTCTCCATTCTTTTCTTACTGATGTGCTCCTGAAAACACTCAGTTCTCCATCACAATCTACATCATGTCACACTTTTGGTCTTGAAGGTCCTGGTGTTCTGGAAGGCACACTCATGCTCCCTGGGTCTCACTGTTTGAAGAAGATCAGATATAATTTCTCGGTATAATGGAACCTATTTTCCTTCAGTTCTCCATTCACTCCCATGCCCAGCTGCATGCCAACTAGTGTCACCATGGCACCAGTCAACACCATATTTCTCTGGAAGTTCCTCCATCTCATGGCTGACTTTATTCCCCTGTGATTGCCAGCAACTGTGCCCTGAGTGTCACTACTGAATAAGAGTGCAGAGGATTTGAATGGCAGCCTTCTTGTTCTGCAGAAACTATGCATTTGACACACAAATAAAAATCCTGTGGAAACTTGTCAGGGTCAGGGTTACAGTCTCTTGTCAAGCTCTAGCCTCTCATCCCTCCTGTCTTGAGTGTAAAGAGGACTGTCAGGGGAGAGGTGGGCCATGGCTAATCAAGGACTGTACAGACACTGGTAAGAGAAGAACAATGTGAGGTATGCTGTGGCACCTTGGAGAAATCCCCATGGAAAGGACCCACCGCTGCTGATGTGTCTGACAGTCCTGTTCTAACAAGCATCCTTTCAGTTTAAGGTTGCAGGGCTTCTCTTGTATAGGTGACAGATGGTTAGGATCATTATTTTCTATTCACACCAAGCCTACGGGAGACTCTAGAGGGCAGGAAAGATGTCAAAGTGGCTTGTCTGGACCTAATAGAGACTCTTGAGCAGCCAGAGATGAATATAACCTTTCTGATCCTTGATTTGTGGTCAGCCATAAAAGAATGTAAGCACACTTAATCTCCAAATCTAGTAGTCATTATCACCATGCTTCTTCCTGTTCCGTAAGACAGAAATGCATGTGTATACCTTATTCTTCATTCTAGCGTCTCCTTCTGTAGGTTGGACATTTGAATATTCAAATAAATAAATGAGTGATTCTCTGATAAGAGAGAAAGAGCAATTCTTTTATAAGGGTAGAACTAGAAGTTAGTTTTTAACTTCCTTTGGCAAGTTGGGGTTCGAGTAAGAAGGATCCAGGGATGTATAAGTAGCATATACTACTGTGGGGGTGGTGTTGGGGATTGCACTTGGGTTTGAACTCAAGGCTTCATAATTCTAGGCCACTGCATTATCAGTGGAGCCATGCCCCCAACCCTTTTGGCTTTAGCTAGCTATTTAGATATCACCTCACAGTTTGGGCTGTGGTCAGCCTCAGACCCACCTACCTCTGTCTCTCAAGTAATTGGAATGGCACGTGTTCACTATTGTGCTCGGCAGCAGAATAAACCAGTTTGTCCTAGATTTATTTTCTGCTGTGATGTTTAAGTCCATCTATATGGATGATTTCCACATTCCATACTGAAGCTCATCACAGGTCCTCAGAAACTGTTCTGTATAGAAGTAGGAGGGGGGCCAGGAAATTGGCCTCGTGGTAAGAGTGTTTGCCTAGCATGCACAAAGACCCAGGTTTCATTCCTTGGTACCACATATATAGAAAAAGCTGAAAGTGGTGCTGTGGCTCAAGTGGTAGAGCTCTAGCCTTGAGAAAGCCAAGGAGAATGCTTAGACCCTGAGTTCAAGCCCCAGGACTGGCAAAAAAAAATAGAAGTAGGAGGGGTGGGGAAGTCTCATGTACCTTAACTTTGAGGATGGCTGGGTTGTACTGGACAGCATCTCCCCACTCCTGCATCAGGTCAGCCGTCGGCAGCTCCTTGTAAGCCAAAGTGGTAATGTGCTCACTCGCCCCTCCTCGTATCAAGACCACCAAGTCCTCTGTCATAGTTTTTCTCTTGTTTCTATCTGGAATGTAGATGAAGAGCTGGAATGTCATTAGTATCAACTATTTTACCCTGGAAATTTTTATTGTAGACCTATCAACAATATTCACCAAGCTTGCCTGAGACATGGGAGGACAAGGCACATGGCTGATTGCGAGGAAGTCATGGCACACTGAGCAAAAGGGAAGCTTGCTGGTCCTATATAACAGCTGCTTGTACAGGACAAGGATGGGAGGGTCATCTTGTGCATCTTTAAGTGGCAGTCATTGATTGGAAAAGTATGTAGAGTGGAGATATACAGTGAATTGATAGGTAGATAGATGACAGAAAGTAGATAGTTAATACATTAATGAGCAGGTGAGATATAGATACACAGAAAGAAAGAAAAAGGAAAGAACAAAGAAAGGAAGAAAAAGAAGGAAAAAGAGAAAGACAAAACAAGAAAGGTAAGAAAAGAAAAAAGAAAGAAAGAAAGAAGAAAGGAAGGAAGGAAGGAAGGAAGGAAGGAAGGAGGGAGGGAGGGAAGGGAAGGGAAGGGAAGGGAAGGGAAGGGAAGGGAAGGGAAGGGAAGGAAGATTAGCTAGATGGGTACATATATAGGTAGCTCTGCCTCTGTGTCCCAGCATCCTACATCTAGCCAAACAGAACAAAATCATTAGGTTATTTTCCATGAAGTTATTAATCTTCAAGTTGTGGTTCATACATTTCTTCTCCTAGCATGCCTTCCCTGATGCTCCTGGATATGACTCTGTCATGGCGCTCTTTCTTTCTTCTCTCTCTCTCTCTCTCTCTCTCTCTCTCTCTCTCTCTCTCTCTCTCTCTCTCTTTTTGTTTGTTTGTTTGTTTTGTTTTGTTTTTTGATGTCAGTCCAGGGTCTGGGCAATGTCACTGAGCTTTTTTGCTTAAAGCTAGTGCTCTACCATCTGAGCCACAGTTCTTCTAGTTTTGGTGGTTAACTGGACTTTCCTGCCTGGGATAGCTTCAAACCCATGATTCTCAGATAACAACCTCCTGAGTAGGTAGGATGAGGGGCATGAGACAGCAATTCCTGACTCATTGACTCTTTTTTTGTTTGTTTTGTATTTTTCTTTTTGGAATAGCTCATGTTTTGGGAGAGTAAGCATATAGTCTCACTCTTTTTTGTATATTCAGTGCATTGTAGGGGTATTTTTATTGGATGCTCTACTATTTTCATTGCAATGCCTTGGAATAGATAACATAGAGAAAGAATGCAATCATGAGTACTAGAAAGAGAAAGACTGTACATGCAGAAAGCACATATTGTGTCTCTCACCCTTAATTTCATTCAGAATGTCCTGGCACATCTTTTCTGACACACCCAGCTTGACATAGACTTCTTTAATGGCACCACCAATCTGAAAATCATGTTTGGCACAGGCCAATATGTTGTCAAAGGAATAATCTGAAGGAAGGAAGAAAACAGATCTGTGACTACAAGATCATTTGCTCTGTTCCCTTCCCTCTGAAGGGCTCTAGAAGTCTAGCCAATCCTTCCTTGGCTGTCACAGGAACTAAAGTCCAAGTAAATTTACCATAATTGGCAGGTAGCCACTGGCAGCAGAGAAGAAACCTCATGGAGACCTATCCCTACTGTTCATGCCAGCATCCACCCGGGACACTTTGGGGATGTTGACTGCCTTCCAAGAGGGAGGAGGAAATAGTTATCCCTTAAGAATCAACTTTTTGTCAGGCTCCTAGATTTTTGATTTAGAATGCGCAATGCCTGCTACAACCTGCCCACCATCTCCAGACATACTCTAATCTTTGATAAGGCAGAAAAGAGTTATTATTAATGAATTGAAGTCATAAATACAAAATATCAGTGATTATATCCAGCAAATAAAAGAGGCCATTTTGATCTATCTTTCCTGCATTTGAGGATCATGTTCCATTTACTTCCCTCTTAGTCCTCCCCAAGGGAACCTCTTCCCTTGGTCCTGCTAGAATTCACATGTGACTTGTGGACACTGTAGTGCTTTGAGGCTTGGACAGGGAGAGAAGAAAAACACTATTAGGACTTCCAGCAATGTCTCTATCAATGAAATCAATTCTACATTCCCCTAGGTTATGTGATCCCAGAGGTCTTTGTGGGAAGTAGCCTTAGGAATCACAGAGGACACTCCTATGAATAAGATTACCCAGATCTTTAGATGGTTGAACTCACATTGACATAAACTCACATTACTCTGTCCCTGTAATCTCTGTGACCTAAATAGAGTAGCTCATGGAACTGAATTGGCAAGCAGAGTTCAATGCTAGAGGACAATTAGAGAAAGTTGGTGTGTGTGTGTGTGTGTGTGTGTGTGTGTGTGTGTGTGTGTGTGTGAAAAAGGTTTAAGAGAGAAAGACTGGGTATATCTCAGAGACTATAGTAATCTGAGACTTTGTTATGGAGAGTCTGTTTTCTGGGCTAGAAGCACTAGCATTAACTCCAGCATTAACTCAGATTTGCTCTTAATTCACATTTACAATAAACTTTAAATGTAAAGCACTAGTCACAAGGTAAGGCTATGGTAATAACAAAAAATGGAAAGCATAATCTGGAGGTTGAGCTGATGGAACTTGCTAACACATTGGAAGGAAAGAAAAATAATTGAGGTTGACCCCTTCGTGTTTGTTTTGAGCCACCGGTTGGATGGTGGAACTCTTTCAAGATGTGTATGACCATAAAAGAAACGAATCTGGAAAAGGAAATGAAAAGTTCTCTTTAGGAGCATGTCCTGTCTACAATATTGGTTAAAATAGGAAAATGCAGATATTAAGGAAGCATTTCAGATTCAGGATGGTTAAATAAGTTAGAAATGATTGGAATGTTGGTATTTAAAGCCACAGATAGGGTAGGATTAGAAAGAGTAGATGTAGAAAAAAGAGGATAACCCAGATAGAAGGTTAACCTGGGGAAACTGACATTAACAAGCCAGAAGGAGGGAAGAATCCAAGAGGAAGGGAAGAAGGAGGAGTCATCTGCTAATATAACTGTGAAGTTGTAGCCAAGTTGACAGAAGGAAAGCTAAAAACACAACTATGTCTTTTTCCCCAACTCTTGCGCAAGACTCTGCTCATCAATCCATCCCTTCTGGGTGCCCCATCAGGAAAGCTATAATCTCTTTGCCAAGGCACCTGCTTTCTCCATGACCTCTTTGTTCATAATGAGTGTATACTCATAAATGCCCCCAAGCACGGCTTCGGTGATGTAGTGGGTCCCAAAGTCTCGGAGGAGATCTCTGTATTCCCCATAGCTGTACTCCAGGGGCAGCTGCTTGACTCTCTGAAGGAACTCGTAATGGAGCATGAGGCTTCTGGGTTTCAGCTTGTAATGTGCTACTTCAAGGTCAGAGCGCGCATGCAGAAACTTGCTTTTCTAAATGAAATACCAACATGGGAAAACCAGACCTTTAAAGTTAGGAATCTGAAAGGAGAAGGTGAACTTTACAAATACCACCCCATTTTCTTGGCCAAGGGTCATAATTCTTATAATCCCTTTAGGATATCTGAGGGTAGATGCCCTCTTTGACCAGGTTTCAATTCTCATAAATCTTCCAACATCCCTTTTGGTTTGGAAGAGCTTGCTCTGAATTCACATACCAAGGTAAGAACAAATAAGGACAGGGAAGAGAGACTGAACTGGGCACACAGTGTACACAGGACCACTTGGAAGAGAACAGGATTTGCTACCCTGTAAAATACAACCTGTTTGTTCATGTCTTTCATAGCCTTTACAATGAAATCAACTCTTGCTTTGACATATGACCTTCCCAATCTGTCATCCCAGTAACTCTGACTTCAGCTCCGATACTTCAATAAAGTCTTCCTCTCCATAGGTTGTCTTTCCCATCAGCCACCCTGGAATTCAGTATCCAGCCAACTTTGCACTGCTCCTTCAAACCTTGAGTTTCTCTTTAAAAATGCTCCTTCCATCTGAAAAGTTCTTCCTTCCATTTTCTGTTATCCCCAGCTCTTAGCTAATCGACCCTGCTTGGCCTAGTCACCTGAGATAGTATTTTTCTTCATTCATATTTCCTTTAGGCATGTGGTGCGGTGGCATTGCAATCAGTACGAACAACTGAAAACAGTTCTGCTTACCTGTGCATCTTTATTACCAGACCGTGAACTTGAAGGCAAGAACAACTTATTAGATGTTTTAAATAACTAGGGAAGAAAAGTTTAGAGATAGTGAACATGAAGAAAGGTTGTTTAAAGAGTCAGAAAGGGGGGCCGGGAGTTTGGCCTAGTGGTAGAGTGCTTGCCTAGCATGCATGAAGACCCAGGTTCGATTCCTCGGTACCCCACATACATAGCAAAAAGCCGGAAATGGTGCTGAGGCTCAAGTGGTAGAGTGCTAGCCTTGAGAAAGTCCAAGAACAGTGCTCAAGCCCTGAGCTCAAGCCCAGGACTGGCAAAAAAAAAAAAGGAGTCGCGGGCCGGGAGTTTGGCCTAGTGGTTAAAGTGCTTGCCTAGCGTGCATGAAGACCCGGGTTCAATTCCTTGGTACCACATACATAGAAAAAAGCCGGAAGTGGTGCTGAGGCTCAAGTGGTAGAGCTCTAGCCTTGAGATAATCCAAGGACAGTGCTCAGGCCCTGAGCTCAAGCCCAGGACTGGCAAAAAAAAAAAAAAAAAAGAGTCAGAAAAGCAGACCAGGAATTTGGCCTAGTGGTAAGAGTGTTTGCCTACCATGCATGAAGACCCAGGAAGTTCGATCCAGAAAAAAAGCTAGAAATGGTGCTATGGCTCAAGTGGTAGAGACTTAGCCTTGAGAAAGCCCAAGGACAAAGCTCAGGCCCTGAATTCAAGCCCTAAAATTGGCAAAAAAAAAAAAAGATATACAAAGGCTAATTTGATTTCATCATTTTGCTTTATATATCTGTACCAAATTATCACACTGCCCCCCCCAAAAAATGTGAGCAATTTTAAAAGTTGTAAAGTTTGAATGGAAGGAGAGAATCAGGTGACATTTGTCTTTAGGTCCCAGTTCTAGTGTAAGTCAAATGTAATGTTAGAATCATTTAGCTGGCAATTTAAAACAATAAGGTAAGGTAGTATGTGGGGAAACGTTGAGGAAGTTTCTTTCTCCTACCAAAGTAAGTTTCTTTCCATTAGTCCTAGCTTCCTTGCTGCAGTAGTTCAGTCTTGGCCACTTACAAAGTGCTAGTCTTATCTAATGATGATGGAAACAACTTGCCCCCAAGGACCTGACAGAGTAGAAGATGGGGTGAGAGAATCAAAAATCATTACAGGCTAATTAATGCAGACTACTCTTTTCCTGCTGCCTAGTACTTTGGCATTAAGGGCCTTTCTGAGACACCTACCATTTCTTTGTACTCATATGACTCATCGTAGACTTTAAATTTGATTTCTTCTGTATCTGATTCTGATTAATGTTCTATTGCTTCATTCCAGCAATGAAAACTCTTAGTGGCTAGAAAATAAAATGTAACTTTTTTCACTCTAGAATTCAAGGTTTGTGGATCTGCCCTTCAAATGCTTCTGTGCTTCCAAGCTCAGTTGCTCCTCTTCTACCAGTCATGGACTTTGACCTCTACCCTCTGGGAGGTAGGGAGCTGATGACCTGATTACATTTGTATTATACATGCATCTCTCTGGAAGTACATGTAACTGAAGGCAAAGTTGAGTGCCAGGGAGACCATTCGGTAGGGCATATCAATAGATAAATGGACCCGGAATAATAAGATAGAAATTAGGGTTAAAAGAGAGAGAAAGAGCACGCCAAGCGCTGGTGGCTCACACCTGTAATCCTAGCTGCTCAGGAAGCTGAGATCTTGGTTCAAAGCCAGACTGGCCAGGAAACTCCATGATCATCACCAATTAATCACAAAAGAAAGCTGGAAGTGGTGCAGTGGTTCAAGTGGTAGAGCACTAGCCTTGACCCAAAGGAGCCCAGGGATAGTGCCTAGGCTAAGTTCAAGCCTCAAGACTGGAGAGAGAGGTGAAGGAGAGAGAGAGAGAGAGAGAGAGAGAGAGAGAGAGAGAGAGAGAGAGAGAGAGAGAGAGAGAGAGAGAGAGAGAGAGAGAGAGAGACAGACAGACAGACGACAGACAGACAGACAGACAGACAGACAGACAGGGAGACAGAGAGAGACAGAGAGAGACAGAGAGAGACAGAGACAGAGGCAGAGAAAACACCAAATAGGATTTTGCAGTTCTTAGACTGGAAAAGCTAAAGGAGGAAGGATGATCTCAATATAGATTGAACATTTAGGAGGAAGAAATGGTTTTGGGGTACAGGCAAGGCATCTAGGTGGGGTATTGAGAAAAGTAGTCAGGGCATCCCTGGAGATTAACATAAAGGTAGCTGTGATGAAGGGCCATGAGTTATCCCTGGGAAGAGGAGGGGAATGCAAGGTGACAGTACAGTAAGAAGGGAAGACAATGGCATAAATTTAAAAAGAAAAGGATTGGATGTCAAACCTAGGGAGAAACCTGATAAGTAGCAGAAAGAAAGCACATAGCAATTCTGCAGGTAGCAAACGCACCAAGAAGGCAGAACAGAGCTCTTGTGATATTCTGGAGATGTGTCTGAAACAAAAGTCACATTGCAGTGTTCTGAAACATTTTCAGAGATATATTATGGTCTTCAAAGCTATATCTTAATGCTCAGGAAAAAAAAACAAAAGAAAAGGATTTGTTAAAAGCAGAAGAAAGTAATTACAGATATTTATCTTTTGGGGGATTTTCTGAAAAGTAAATTAATATATAAGCACAAGGGTTTTGTTTGCTTTCTTGCTTTTGTTTTTGTTTTTTGTTGTTGTTGTTGTTTTGGTTGGTCGTGGGGCTTGAACACAGGGCCTGAGTGCTGTCCCTGAACTTCTTTGTTCAAGATATCTACTACTTTGAGCCAAAGTCCACTTCACAGACTTTCCTGCCTGGGTTGGCTTTGAAATTCAACGCCTCAAACCTCAGCTTCTTGAACAGTTATGATTACCAGCACTGAGCTGTAAGGGTGTGTGTGTGTGTGTGTGTGTGTGTGTGTGTGTGTGTGTGTGTGTGTGTGTGCCCTGGTTCTGGGGCTCGAACCTAGGCCCTGCCCCTGAGCACCTTTTACTCAAAGCTAGTATTCTGGCTTTTTTGGTAGTTTATTAGAGATAAGAGTATCATGGACTTTCCTGCACAGGCTGGCTTTGAATCATGACCCTCAATTCGCAGCCTCCTGAGTAGCTAGGCGGTTGAGCCACCTGGCTAAGATCAAGGTAATTTTTATGGAATGATTTTCAAGGTAACAGAAACTTCATAAATGTTAGTATTAGGACTAATGTGGAACACTGACACATTGTTGGGGATAATTTAGATATATTCATGCACACATATATGCATATATGCATCATACATAGGTAAAGCCACAGACATGTACTTACAGTATGAGCGAATCGTTTGATTCTTCTAATATAATGTTTTCCTTCATTGCTTGCTTCTGCAATGCCAAATTCAAATATTTTGGGTATTTTAAAACCAAGGTTGAACCTGGAGTTCCTAGTCATTTTTTCTGTGACATTGTGCTCGAAATCTGAGTATGATTCGTATTCCGTTAGTGTAAATTCATATTTGCCTTGGGTCTAAGGGAAGACAAAATGAACATGGATTTATTTCTGTTGACCAAAGTCAATTCAGTACATGTCATCAAACACTCACTGTACTCTTGCTGTACACTAGATACGGACTAGATAAATATTCTGGATACAGAAAAATTAGGGCTAATCTGTATGCCCACCTTAGGATTCCTAACCCAGAAGGAGAAATCAACCAATCAAATGCTGGTATGGTTGACATTACAAGGTTGGAGCTCAATTTCTATTTCAACCAGTAAAAGTACAGAGGTCTGGGGCCAGAGAGGGAGGAGGACAGGAACCTTCTAGCAGCACATTCAACCTAAGCCAAGATGCAGAAGGAAGCTCAGGAGCTTCAAGGATGTTTGTGTGGTTGAGTCACACAAGTTGTGTAAGAATAAGGGAAACAAACAGGTGTTATAAGGGAATGTTCTGGAATCCAAACATGGGGGCTTTTGTATAACTTTCTCTGACTTGGCTTAATGCAAAGGAAAGCCAACTGAGAGACGAGATCTTCAGAAAGATCCTTCTGGGAAGCACAGTGGTTGGCTTGGAAGGAATGGATCTGAAGTGAGACAAGCCAATGTGGACCCTGTGCAAGGAGGGCTGGTGACTGTGCAGAAAGGCACAAGGCAGCACTGGAGGAGATAGAAGGGACTTGACCGTTTCCATTCACTTGCCTGAGGAAGAACATAACAGCCCCCTTTGCTCAAAAGCCAGGGTAAGGGAACTGCCAAGGAGACAGCCTCATTGGCCCTGGAGTGATCCATCCTGAGTCATCTCTTCCATATAAACTGCACTCTACCCACAGAGTATACAAGTTCAGCAGTTGCTAAATGAAGTGCTTGCAACAGTGTTGATTTTAATGGGCAAGGACTTAGTGATAGTAGTAACAGGTTACACCAGGTGGCATTAATGTCTCCCTGAAGGTAGAACCTTTCTAACTCCCAGTCCAAAGTCAGAAACACAGAGGCCTAGAGTACTGAGGATTACATAGATGGCCGGTGGATGAGCCACTGTGACTGCACACCTGCAAATCCTAAACTGTCTTCAATCTTCAGCAAGGCTGTTGCTATTATTGTTACGGCATTACTGTGAATACAGACCCCTCCCCTCCGTTGCTGCTGTCCCTGTGTGTCACTGGTTGTCCTAGGACCGGATTTTGAAGAAGGACATACCCTCTTTGCACATGTAAACGCTGAAGCTCAAAGGGAGAATTATGCAGGAATGTGTGCAGGTCACAACCCAGCTGACTGGCCATAGAGTCTCTTGACCAGTGTCCCCTTAATGTTCTGCAATGGCTCCTTGGCTGTCTCTTACCTGTGGGCTATAGCTGTCCACATTGTATGGCTTCCTAAACCTTGTGTTCAGGATGAAATGGGGGGAACAGCCACCAGCATAATACCTGTGGTCGAGGACTGGGCCCTCCAAACTGTTCGTGAAGAGGTTTATGCTGTAAGGAAGGTAGAAGAGAGTTGAAAAATTTTGGTCCTCACTCTTCAGAATCTCCATCAGCAGAACCCCTGGAATAAAACTGAAAAACCTATAGGCTGAGATGCAAGGCCTCTGGTCGCTGGTTTATACCAGCTTGCCAGCTTCATCTCCTGCCATTCGTAACACACCTGCCAATCATGCTAATCCCCAGCCTTTGCTGCTGAGTCTGCTCTTCTCCTTCCATGGGAGGTGTCCCCTGTTCTCCAGAGTCAGATCAAACTCCACTGCTGGCTTCAAATGTCTGCTCTACTGCCCTGTAGCTGGAAGACTAAAAGGGCTCACTTAATTATTTAGGGACTCTAACTTAAAAAGAGGTCCTTAGAATAGCCTCCCATTTCCAAATGAAGAGTATTTAACGGTAACTCTGAAAGATGTAGACCTTGTTTGTTTAGGGAGGTGAATCCCATTCAGAGCCATTGACTTTCTCTACATTTACAAAGGTGCTTGTGGGATATGGAGGAATTTGGCCTCATTCCTCTGTTTGCAGGCTGAGAAGCCACATAGCACAGAAACAAATAAGGTGAGTAAGAAGTAGGGTGAGTGCCAGGCCCAAATGACCTCTTCTGATACTGATCCTTGGATTTCACTGGATGGAGGGACCATTGCCAAAATCTTCCCAAAGGCTTGAAACAGATTGGTTATAACCCACTTCAGAAATTCTATCCTTTGCTAACCGCTTAAGAGCCCCTACTACAACTCAATGAGATGCTGGGGTATTTCAATACAAAGATAGCTATAACTTCCAGGGGAGAAGTTGTCAGGAAGTTTCAAGTACAAAGCCTAGAAAGCTCCTGTCAGCCATATTGTAGGCTTAAAGATAAAGGTGTTCACAATAGCCTCCAGGGACACACTGCTCTCCTGTCCCATTTCTGACCCAGGGACACACTTTTAAAACCACCTAGATCTGCTTGGAAAGGCAGCCAGAGGCACTCACTTCTACTACAGCTACATTTTTTAATTCTAGAAAAGAAAATGAGCAACTGTTTTCAGCTTCAGCCTGCTTTATCCATTCTCCAGGACCCCAACCACCCATGTAAAGGATAATAACTTACCCACTAGCCAGAGTGCCGATTGCCCAATATTGGTCCATTTCCTGCTGACATTTTTTATAAATCCTTTTACAGTTTGCTTCGTCTGACTGGTCTCCACAGTCGTTGTCCCCATTGCAAAGGAGCCTGCGGTTTATGCACCTCCCTGAGGTGGAGAAAGGGGGTCTTCAGTCCTCCTCACATAGTCACATGGCTGCTTTCACAACATTAGGGGACAAACATGTTGCTGGGTACTAATGCCTATTTGAGTTAGTCCTCATGGAACAGGAGAGATTGGTAATGGCACTAGTGCTTTATTCTCCTTTAGCCAACTGCTCCCCAAAAGACCAGGGAACCAGTCTGCAGGAAAGGCAAAATGCCTGATGATAAACCCAACCAAGCACTGGGATGGGAAGGCAGTCTACATTTCTTCCCTAGATGCTGGGAACAGGTAGGTTTCCCAGCAACAGCTGGAATACCTTGCATATGTTCCCCTGCTTCCTTGCTTCAGTGCTCTCATCCTTCATGGAGAAGTCCTCATACCTATCCCACATGGCCACAGTGACGTAAGTGGGTACATAAAATAGTACTGTGGGCACATTCTCATTGCCATGGTGAGTGTTTTATGAAGGTTAAGCACACAGGGCTAATAAATGTTTGTGGCAGGACTGGAAACTTCAAAAGGTAAATTCTTTCTCCTAACACCTACAGCCTTCAGCACTGTGGCTAGTTATGCAACTTTTTCTCTCTTTGACCACTGACTTGACTTCCCTTTCTTATCTGCATATTATTAGGTCATAAAGCCCATAGGAAAGGTAGCCCTATTTCCTTAGACATCACAGGTCATTTTTAACCAGTATTCTCAAGATGTAAAAGGCAGAAAAATAACAATCTGCTCGCCAAATGTTTCTTACAAGCCATTTAAATGAAAGCCTGCATGAATAACCATTATGGCTCTGGCCAGAATCATAGAGCACCAGCCATAATGAGCCATGGATACACTGTAAAAAAAAAGTTTCTCAGATTTATTGGATAGGATTTTACATGTACAATAAGACCTAGATATTACTCTAAGAATCCCTATCTCTTTTCTGAAAGGTCCCAGTGCACAATCCACAAGGGTATGATGAGTATGGAGAATTGCCACGTCTCCATCGAGGTAATTTAGGTCCAAGTACCCTTATTTTTGAAAGAGCTTTGAAAAAACAAACAAAAAGAAAGAAGCAATATTCCCTTGCTTCAGCTAAATGAATGCATTGGAACAAAACGTGTTTATTAGTTCTGCTGTGGGTAATTACTCATTCGTGTGCCTTTTCCATTTTCTGTCTGTTCATATCTTCTTATTTTCTTCTTTTTGATAATCGATAATTTGTATTGACTATTATTCTGGACTCAGTGATGCACAAAAACAAATGACAGGGACACATATCTGAGGATTCTTCAAAGATAAGCAGTACTAATCACACTAGTTAACTGCTTCAGTTTGTCACATCGTACTGAATCCTAGGCTCTGAAGGATCCAACAGAACTAAAAATCTACACACTGCTTTCAGATCCATTACATTACTGAGGTTTCTAATGAATTTGTAGTGCACTAATCTCACTTTGAATTTTCTACCGAAGGAATCAACATTGAGAGGTTAGATCACCAAGTCAAGGAGAGGTCTTAGCCAGGACTTTCCATGCTAACACTGATACTTTGGATGGCAGTGAATGAAACTGAATTTGTAAATTTCTAACTCTACAATGAGTCTCAATTTCTTAGATTGTAAAGTAAAGGGATGGTTTGTGTGACAGTATCTATAAAAGAAGGCGAGAACTTTTAGGACTAAAAGGCCTCCTGACACTTTCCAATACCCTGATCAAGAGAAGACATGGCCTCTGTCCCCCATCACCGTGTTGCCAGGGTTTCTTTCACAAGTTTTCATTTCCCTTCCTATGTCCATTCATACCTGTCTGTGCACACACAAAGCCTTCACATCGCACCTGACTTCGGCATGGTCTGCTGGTAAAACAGTCTTCCACTTCCTTGTCAGAGTAGTTGCATGGTTCTCCATGGAACTGAGAGGGCCGGAGCAAGTAGGCGTGTCTGTACTAAACCACAGAGGAGCAAGGTAAAGCAGGGGCAGGATCTCTGGCAGGGCAGAAAAGGATGCTGTATACAAATGGTTCTCAGCCAGGATGCGGGCTCCAGGATAGCAAGGAATTATCTGACTGCTGCTCTCCCTACCCTTGTACTTGCTTCATTCTACACACCAAAGGCTCTATTTGCCTGACTGTTTCCCCAGGTGAATTGAGAGCTCTGAGGGTTGTGACCTTGTCTTTAATCTCTGCACCGCAGTGATCCATCAAGGTTTGCTGAGTCTGGGAAAGTCATGGGCTTTGGAATCAGTGGACTCATGCAGCTAGCTCACAGACAAAAACAACAAAACATGACCTCTCGGCATAATTACTCCAGTGGGTTGATTCATGCTTTCTCATTTATTTCTCAAGGCACCAGTATATTACAAATGAAAAAGAAATATATGCCTTAAAATCACAGTGGACTCTGAAACTTTCCTATGTGATATTGGGCAAGTACCATAACCTTTATAAGTCTCCATTACTCATCTATAAACTGGAAGGGATGAATTACCTAAAGATGCTGTTTGGAATTTAAATGGCATATATATTATGTTTGTTATACATAATATATTATTTACTTATACATGTTGCACTATGTAATCATAATCAGTTATATTATGCATGGTACATAGCATATATCTGATTTTTCAGTTTTCTATTATTAATGTTTTCAATAATCAATATTACCATATCTCTATCTTCCTATTTATTCTGAAAATACTGAGATACTCATGACCATGTTGAAATAGGTATGTTTGGGGTTTTTTTTGCCAGTCCTGGGGCGTGAACTCAGGGCCTGAACACTGTCTTTGGGCTTTCTCAAGGCTAGCAAGTTACCCCTTGAGCCACAGCACCACTTCCGGCTTTTTTCTATGTATGTGGTACAGAAGAATCGAACCCAGGTCTTCATGCATGCCAAGCAAGCACTCTACCACTAGGCCAAACTCCCGGGCCGGTAGGTATTGTTTTTGCCTACATGTGTATTATTGGATTTGAGTCATGATCATACTTTCTAGCCTGCCTTTAAGGGTATTGCAGTTGGTGGACACCTGGTGGAGAGGACACATGGGCCCATGCCTCCAAGTGGAATACTCAAGGCCTAGGAGATGGTTAAGGAGTCTAGCAGAAGTAACAGTGAGACTGAAACTTGAAAACTGAGAAAAGTCAACCAGATGTAGAAAGCAAGTTTGAAAGTGGCAGAGAGGGGCACTAAGATGCATGATGTTATTAAAACCAAAGCTAAGGGAGTAAGAGCATGTGTCTTATTCTAGGGGAAGAAAAAAGAAAAGAAAGAATTCATCTTGGTTGGAGAGAAGAGCTCAGGCAATAGAGGCAATGGAGTGGAGAGAAATCGGTAGGGAAGGTTAACACAGGGATGTAAGTTTGGCAAAGTTACATGACAGATAAAGGAAGTAATCTGAGTATTAACTGCAATCAGAAATGGGAGTCAAAACAGCATCACAGCCTTCTCACAGAATGACATATTAACAAATCATAGTTACTATTTTTGTAGTCCAGGCTCTGGAAATGCAAAACAAGAAATCCAGGTAAATATTCAACCACTCACACACACAACATTGTGCTTTCAGGCCGTTCTCAGTATAGACCATCAGGGCAGGGATAAAAACCTATAAAGACTGAGGAAAAAATAATAATCCCCAGACAAATTAAATATACAAGGAATATAATATGTGACAAGCCCATAGCCAATAATGTTAAATGGGGAAAATCTGAAAGTATTTCTTCTGAAATCTGGAACAAAATAGTATATCCCACTCCTATTCAAAATAACGCTGGAAGTTCAAGCCAGAGCAATCAGGCAAGAACAAAAAGCACCCAAATTACTGGATGAAGTGCGCGCGCGTGCACGCACGCACACACGTGCATATAAATGTGTGTGTGTGTGTGTGTGTGTGTGTGTGTGTGTGTGTGTGTGTGTGATGATCTACAATGGGTAAGGCTGCAGAGAAAAATGAAAACTTGTCCATTGTTGCGTGGGTGGAACTCAATGACATTATGTCAAGTGAAATAAAGCAGGGACAGAAAGATGATTTCCCTCATTTGTACCTGCTTACAAAGTTGATTTCACAGAAGCACAGTACAATAGAAGTAACAGGAAGAAAGTAACTGGGATGGAGATAACTGGAGGCTCGAAGAGGACTGGAACGAGAGGAATAAAAAGAGGTTGGATAAATCCTTGCATGGGAAAGTAGGTATCTCATTCTGTAACACTGTTAAACAACTAACGTCTACAATAATTAATTGTACAATCCAGAGCTGCTAGAGGAGATGAGTTTGAAGGCTTCTAACACCTCAATGCAGAAAGGACCCTGTCTGAAGGGATGGCAACGCTAATTATCCTGATCTTATCATTACCCATGGCAGACAGGAATCAAACTGTAATACCCTACTCCATAATGAGAGAAAACATGATAAGTGAAAGAACAACAATAAAGCTATACACATACAAAAGAACACTATGAAAAGACTAGACCGGCTTCCCAAGGCAAACTGTGTTGGGAGATAATGAGAATGATAAAGGAAATTATATATATATATACATATATATATGTACACACACATATATTTCCCAAGTCTGCCTTAAAAGTATTATGGAAATTTCACCTGATAACCCTGCAGAGAGGGATAATGCCTGGCTGAGGGAGTCCACAACCAGCTCTGAGTTGCTCTGGCTGTCTATGTCATACTGAGTCTTCCTGGTTTATTGTTCAGCTGAAGCAATTATCCAGATAATTGGATCAATGTTGATAACTTCAGCAAGAAAACCTACTCTGAGAATGGAATGATCCTGCTTGGCTCTCCCCATTGATCCAATTAACTGTGTAATTGTCCTGGGCCTACCTTCACAGCCTCTTTAGACTCCTAGTCCTGACAGATTTGGTTTTCTCAGGAGCTAGGGAAAACTGCAACAATTTTTTATTCTCTGACACTTTTGCTGATGCTCCAGGCTGGGATCCTGGGCCAGCTCTCAAGATGAGGGAGGCTGAAGGACGAACACTGCCGAGATTGTGGTTTAATTGGCTGGAAAGTAGACAAGAAATCATTGGTCTGAGTGCTAGAGTCAAATTTGCTACTAGAGAACCCTAGCATAGGATAATAGGGACCTTGTAAAAACTGGCTTAATCTAACTGGAAGTGGGATTGAGGAGCAGTCAAAGAAGGCTTCTCAAAAGAGGTGGCTCTGGTCAGAATTAAATCATAGGTGTCTGTCAGCCAGGGAAAGCTTAGAAAAACAGATTGAACACGGGTACAGGGAGAGCAACATGGCTGGAAGAATGCAAGTGCTCAGCAGATTGGGTTGGAGATACAGGCCAGAAGAAGTGTCCCATGAGCTTTGGGACACTTCTTGGGTAGACTTCAGATGCAGCAGCTTTCTGGTAGCTCCCCTGGTTGACACCAGGTTTGAAGCAGGCTGGAGTGGTAAAGTCCAATTGGGAGACACTAAAGAGACCCAAAGGGATGGGTGCAGACAGTGGTGTTAGAGAAAAAGGAATGGTTGCTATCATCTCCCTAGCTGCAGGGGAAAAAGGGATATGACTGCTACTCGAAAGTAAGGAGGAAGAACAGTCATCAATTAAATCCAGCATCTTTGAAGGCTTCGGCCTCCTGGGTACCAGGCACCTTTGGCCTCAGCCAATCTTACTGAGGATCAGGCAGATCCAAAAGGCCTTAGCACACTCCCGCACCCAGGTGCTTACCCTCTTCTTCTGACAAGGGTCACACGCAGTCCAGGGAGACCAGCTGGATAGTTCACAGTCAACAGGCTTTGGGGAAACATCCACGCTCCGCACCTGTCTGCTCTTAGCAAGGCTCCTGTTTACCGTATGTGACTCAAGAGAGTGCGCTCTCTGTCCTCTGCAAAGTTGTCATGAAGAAGAGAGTGGAGGGTCAGAAGGAAGGGACGTATACCTCCAACTATGCCTTCATCCATCCACCCTGCTACTTCAGCATTTTCATAGAAGCTAATTCATTCAATAAGCACCTGTGAGTTCCTGACATATGACTACAGTGGTCAAAGAAGCAATGGATACATGGATTTTTTCTGCCTTTTTTTTTTAATACTACACGAGCTTCACTTTTCTCATATTGATGATCAAATTAAACATACCTACCTCATAAAGTTATTTCTGGGGTTAAAGAATGATAGTCTGTGGGAAAACCACACACACACACACACACACACACACACACACACACACACACACAAACACACAAAACTCATGCTGTTGCCAAGTTTCTCCTTAGTCCTCTGGAGAAGGAGAAGTTTGGCTATTTTGTCTTTAAGGGGCCTGTTCATGTACAATTCTGTGAAGCATATACTGAGAGCAATTGGAATTAGGGGTATTTGCTATTGAGGATGCAAAGAGATGTAAGATACAGGTTCTGCCTTATGAAATCATTTGGTGTTAGAGCAAGAAAAGAGAAATATGTCTAACATCTGAATTCTATGGGGTTTTTTTTTACCTGCTAGGCAATGAGATGGAGAGATGGGTAAATAGGTGGAGACAGGGGGAGTGTTAGAGGGGAAGAGAGTTTAGGTTGGTGCTGGTGTCCAGTTTGAATGCATGAGGTTCGCATGGTGAGGATACAGAAGGAAAGGACTTGAATTGGAAAAAATCTGTATTCTAGGTATGCACACATGCACCATCAGTGTGGAAAAATTCAGTATGCAGTTCCTACATGAACTTAGACCTTTGAAGAGAGCTCTGTCTTAGAGAAACAGATGTGATCCTGAATAAATATGGAAGATGAGACTGATCTCGAGAGAAGAAGCAAGACAAGGAGAAGCCCACCGGGGACCTGGGGTAGCTCATGCCAGGCCAGGCCGGGGTTTGGAGTGTCTTTGGAGGTAAGCAGAGTGAGGAAGCACCAGGTGAAGGTGAGCCCCACCTTCAGAGCAGTCAAGCCACCTGAGCCTACAAAGTAAAGCCATTTCTCCCCTTCCCCTCTCTTTTTCTTTGATAGGTCATGGGGCTTGAACTCAGGCTGGGTACTGTCCCTGAGCTCTTCAGCTCAAGGCTGCCACCCTATCCTGGAGCCAAGCCCCACTTCCCATTTTCTAAAGGTTAATTGGAGATAAGAGTCTCAGGTCCTTTTGTGCCCTGGCAAGCTTTAAACCTTGGTCCTCAGATCTCATCCTCTTGAGTAGCTAGGATTACCGGGGTGAGCCAGTGTGTCTGGCCCATTTCTCTTTTTGTTGAGTCCCTGGAACACAATAGGGCAAGAGTAAATATCTGTGCAATGCTATTTAATCTGCTTGAATCCAGGGCCTCCTTACTATGACAAGCTGGGGTTGATTCCAGTTTTCTTCCACCTGAGTGCATTGCACAGTAAGATTCATTGTAATCTGTGTGTATTAGCTTGTAGAAGAGACCAGAAGAAAATAGGAGTGCTAGGTGTTTCTTGATTTTTTACAGCAGTGCAAGAAGGCACCATGGAAAATTGTCCCCAACACAGCTATGAAAATAATCCAGAAAAAAATCCATTGTTTTTAAATCCAGAAAAGCAATTTTTGACACATGCTCTAGTGGAAATATCAAATTGGACCAGGAATCATCCCTTTCTTTTGTTCCTGTATTGACTCATTCCTGATTCCTTGTATCTAAGATTGAGTGATTAGGGAGAGCATCACAAAGTTTTCACAGTCAAATAACACAGGATGTCACTCCAAACAAGGTAATTAACAGTGCATTCTCAGTTGGCAAAAATCCTTAAAACAACAACAACAAAGAGGCTAATATTAATGACAGTGAAATCCATCTCCATGGATACCCCAGGGATTGGTAAAAAAAAAAAAATCAATTCCTAGTGAAGTTGGATTTTTAACAAAAGGTCAAAGACTTCTGGAAACCACAGGTGGATCCTTAAAAATGGTTACTGGAGGCCGGCTGGGGCTCACCAGCGGGAGGCCTAAGAATGGGCTCCTAGCTAATAATTTGCCCAGGTTTGACAAAACAATGTTGTCTGTGATTTGGCTTCCCCTAAGTATGTATTTGACAGCTCGGCAGGGTAGCCTCTTCCTATTTCAACTCCCAGCTCCACTGTGTGGTTTATCTTACCTTTTTTCCCCCCAACTATCAGCCCAATTGGGGCCACAGCAGAATCTGAGCAGATAAAGTAATGCACACACTAGCTATTAAGAGTCACAATTATTTTCCTCTCCAAGATTTGCAAGCCTGTTAATGGGCAAGATGATCACTTACAGAAAGAACTTGGTAAGAAGTAGTTATAACCACCAGATCTCTCATTTTTGTACCCAATTTTCATTATGGAGGTGGCAATATAATGAAGTAATCAGCAGGATAAATCGCATGCTTGTAAATTACATTGGATAAGATGCACGTAGTTTATTAGTACTACTAAATGCAAATCTAAAGGGAAAGCTAGCACTACGTCCTCACCCCCCGAGAATTGCACAGAGGCTGGGTCCAGTCAGGGCTTCTGTATAAGGCTATATAGACCTCTCATCCTGATGAATCTATGGAAATGAACCCTCATGACCTTTTGACCAACTGTCAACTTCTGTCATTCAATACCCTCTGTATATTTTTCACTTTGAAAAACTAAGTTTGCCTAGAGAAGCACAAGTAAAACCATGAAGACCCGCGTGGCCATGGTTAGCATTTGAATATATTTGCTTTAAGTTTCTTTAAATTTAAATTTCACTATAAATTAAACATGTGGTCTTTTTAAAAATTTAATTTAATTTAACGGTGTTATCAGGGGAGGTTAGAGTTGTATAAGTTCTTCTTGAACATTCTTACCCTCCCAGGTTTTCTCTACATTCCTTCCCTTCTGACTCCCTGCCACTTTCCCCAAAGTTGTAAAATTCACTTCCAAGAGTGTCTAGTGAGTACCATTATTGCCTTGGTTCAATCTTTGTCCTTTGTCTCACTAAACATCTGTGTTCTGTACCCATTCCTGGCTTCCCTCCACTTTACAAGGGACTAATGTTGTTAATTTGATGTGTGTCCTTCCAGTTCTTACATTTTTCATATATATATATATATATATATATATGTCCTATTGCTCTTGTGAGCTTTCCTTCTACTGATTCATAAAGAGCTCTGGTTCATTTCTTTTATCTGGGTATTCTATACTAGGACACACATGGCCTATAATTCTTTCCCTTTCTTTTTTCAAGGACATTTATATTTTCCCAATGTTTTGCGGTTGTCCTAGCCCTGGCACAGGTGCTCTCTCTATGTAAGCTCTGCAAAGAACTGGACTTTTTGTGGGTGCATGAAATGCCATGGGCAGCATTATGGCCTATTTCACTGTACTAGAGTCTTCCACTTTCTTCCAAATAGCCATCTCTGATCAAAATAAAGATGGATCTATCAAGTAGAGCAGGATTAGGTCAGCAGTAAATTTTAAGCCATCAGCTCATATAGATGGGGTACATCAATATATTTTGGCTTTCTGAAATGCCCTGACCCAACATCTTTCTTATCACACTCAATTTGTTAGGCAGTTGCACCCCTTTGCACGTAGCATCTTCCTCTTTGCTAGAAAGGGGAAGCTTCTGGGTGGACAGTTTATAACTTCTCTTCTTTCTGCCGTGACATGAATTTAAAGCCACATCTCAAAGCAACAAATGGGTGGTCCAGGGAAAGAGAAAAAAAGCATGAGAACCCTGCACAATAGATCTGTCTTGCAGGTGGAGAGTGGCAGAAAGACACGAAGAGTTCTGGCAGAAACCTTCTCTATAAAATACTGGATTTTAGTTGGGTATTGATGGCTTGCTCCTATAATCCTAGGCTAAAATCTGAGTATCACAGATTGTACCCGACTGTGCTTAATCTCCAATTAAACAACAAAAACCCAGAAGTGAAGCTGTGGCTCCAGTAGCAGCGTGCCAGCCTTGGGTGAAAAAGCTAAGGAACAGCCACTAGGTGCCAAATTCAAGCTCCAGTATCCTTCCTCCTCCTCTCTCTCCCCCCCTCTCTCCCCCCTCCCCCTCTCTTTTTCTGTTACACAAAAACACATACATACACACACACAATTTTTCATCTATATTTTGTTATAAATTTAGTAGCCTTGCAACATTTATATGTCCCTAAGCCTCGGTTACCCTTTCTGTAAAACTGTAAATAATAGCTCCTCCCTCTAATAGCACTGAGGGCGTGAGCTAAGTGTGTAAGTACCTGGTGCAGAGTAGGCATCCATCATCATTAATAGGTCTTAAAACAGTGTGACTTGATTGGAAGATTACACGAAAATAAGTAACTTCCTTAGCTAATGAGGAGATGCCAGCTTCTTCTATTCCAGAACTGAACATTCCTCTCTTCTTAATGACTGAAATTCAAACACTGATTAGGTTCAGGACTGAATCATTGGATTGATGGTGGAGATTTTTACATTAAACCTGGATTCAGGCAAAGGTTGGAGACTCATGTAGCAGGAAGACTCTTTCCTCTTCCTTGAGGATCCATTCGTTCTTCCCCACTGTGAGCACAGGAGCTCATACTCTTCATTTTCTTCTTCCTGCTAGCACTCTGCCCACCCCTGAAGTTCAAGTTCACTCCCTGTCTCAGCAGGAACTTCCTGATACAGAAATTTTATTGTGTTGCTGCTTTACCTCCAGCCTTCAGTGGCTTACTGTTGTTGAACAGTAAGGGCGGGGAATGTTTAGCCCTCAGGCCACAGAAGGTCTACAAAATAATTTGGTATATGACAGGACAGACACATACATTTCTCTTCATGCGCCTGTATTGATAATTTTGTATGATACAGGAACAGTGTTATAAACAGTGTTATGAAAAGCCTTCCCACTACTGGCAGGAGATAAGGTTCAGGTTCCATAGCTGATTCTTCCTGTTCTACCTCATCTCGGTCATTCCCACCTTGGCCTTTACGCAAGGCTACTGAAATACACCTGAAGCCTTGGGGCCAGGCTGGCCTCTCTCATAACTCTATGCCTCTGTTTATGCTACCCTTTTCTTGTCTCTATACCTTGGATAGCTAAAGCTTTTGGTACAATAGTCCAGATGGTGGTATATGCTCACACATTGCCATTCTCCCTGAGAATATAAATAAGCTTATTGTGTCTTGTCTACCCGTGTTTCCTCAGAGACTCACAAGAGGCTATGCACACAGGCTCAGTGCTGCAGAGAGGGTTGTGATGGCTCTCTTAAGCCCTCTGCTCCAGGCACAATTCCTTGGGTCTTATATGTGTCTCTGCATGCACACGAGGAAGCCCAGAGCTTCCTGGGCTAATCTGTGGGCTAATCTGAGGATCTTACTATTCCTCATAATGTTTATTTGAGTGTCCAGTGGGAAGTGAAGACACAATGCTGGTCTCAAGGGCGATTTCTAACGGGGTCCAAGGCATGTCTGATGGGCCATGTGGCGCTGCTCATGCTAAACAAGGGTCTGTGCAAAGGGAGCATTTTTGGAGTAAGTAAAAGGAAAGGCATTAAGTGTCTTCCCATGAGGTTGCTCATAATCAGGTGTGGGATGCCCAAGTGCTTTGGCATCCTGTGGTCAAGATGGGTTCTCACATAACAGGAGGGTCTCCAAATTGCCAGATCACTGGCATGCTTTCCACTGGAGACCCAAGTTAGACAGTTTGAGACCCTATTGAGATAATTTCTTTAGCTTGTTTTGCAGCCTGTCAATAGAGACTTAAAATGATTAAATAAATCAGATAGTTGACTGCTGGGAACAAATGTTTGGAATGTGCATGAGAGAGCGAAGAGAGAGAGGCAGGGAGGAAAGAAGAGAGAGAAGAGAGAAAGAGAGGCAGGAGACTCAGGAGAGGGAGAGGGAGGGATGGTGGGAAACACTGGCTGGGGGCTGTTGAGTCACTCTCATATATTAAAATCATTCCAATGAATTGGCACGTTTTGTTTTTTTTTTACATACTACCAACCTTTTTTTTTTTGCATAGAGTCAGACAAGTCTTTGTTCAGAATACAAAACAAGCACCCTAGTCTTCTCAGCATGACAAAATGCATTTAAACATGTCAGTTTATTAAGGGCATTTTTTGTTGCAATCAGCCACTGGGTTCTGCCACAATTCAAAGGGAGGTGTTGATATTATTTTATCAGATGCATGCAAATCGCTTCAAAAGATGCTCCTCGCTTCCATCAGCATGCAACAAAGCCTCTGTCAGCATTAGGAGGCTTTATGTCTCCCATTCTCCCCCTCCGCCTAACCCCCCACCCTTCCCCACCACACACACACACACACACACACACACACACACACACACACACACCCCTTATGACTGATGAGGGAATCATTTGTCACTTACCTGGTGCCAGGCAAACTGAGACAACCCAGAACAGCACAGAGAAAAAACACCTCTGCCAGAGCCCTCCAAACCCACATCCCTCTCTTCATGTTCTTTACGTGACTGAAGTTCAGCCTGGGATTCCCAAATCCAAGAAAAGCTAACACATCCAATGCTGGTGTCTGGTTCTGTCCACCGAGCAGAACAAACAACTCAGCAAAGCAAACAGGATGCACCAATGACTGGAGCTTTCATAGACTTTGCACTGATTGAAACTTACTTGTGCTGCTGCAATGAGAATGCTGAGAACTCTGCAGTGACCTGGCCTTTGTTCCGATGTAATGTTTGAGTAAGCAGCAAGGACAACAGGCTGCAAGGAGCGAGGCTAGGTCAAATATTTCCTTTGCCATTTACTAAAATCAAATGAGAAAATCTCTGTATTCTGTGCCTCAACTTCTTTACTTACATATTGGTGAGAATTAAGTAAGTTACTATAAGAAATGTGCTGAGCACAGACACAGGTTGAACTCTCAGACATTAGAGCTGTTCTTGTTAAGTGAAATATGGGATTTGCAGTTAAAATGCAGAAACCCAGTTTTGGCTTTTCTTGGCTATGTCATTTTGAGCAGAAATGTAGATCCCATTGACCAGAGGTCAAATCTTCCTTTTGCCATAAGTTTGCTAGCTGTGTGACTCAGGGAAAAATATAGCTCCTCTCTGGGTTTCACTTTATCAATTCTCCTTCATTCCAGGTCAGAGAAGCCCCTCTCCTTCCTCAGGCTAAACACAGCTAGGGCCTCGTATAGAAAATAGATCCTGCTTCCTAAAGACCTTCTTCATAAGGTTGTTTGTGGAGAGAATGCACAAAACATGAATCCCCTCCCTCTTTCCTTTCTGAGTCAACTTTCTCCTGGACTTGAGGGTGGATGTGCCACAAGGAAGTATAGTGAGAAGGTGGGGATAAACCCTGGAAGGCAGTGGCAAGATTCATTGTGTCCATGCAGAGAACACAAGTTCTGTTATCAACCATCCTGCGTGCTTTCCCGTTGTCACTGGCTCAAGCACAAGTCACATCTCACCAGTGTCCCCAGAGGCACTACTGACCTGAACTTTGACACAATTGATTGTGGCAGTTAATCATCGGTAAACAAGCAGAAAATTGAACTCCAAGAAATATCCCCATATTCTCTCTGCCTACCTGCACTGAAGAGGAGTAGCATCTTTACGAAATGAGGTTGGCCTTCTATCTCATCCTGAGGTGTCCAGTAGGTACCTGCATGTCTCAGTGAGGCAGCTGCATGGCTGTTTCATATGTTTTAACTTCCAGATTTTTTTCTGTGCCTGTGATGCCTGGAAATTATGCATGGGACTAAATTTGACTCATTGCACATGAATACGGTGTGCCTTGGAAGGCGTATGAGCTAACTCCCAGAAGCTCTATGGTTCCAGGATCCCAAAGCTCTGTGAGGAATTTTAACCTCACAGCGCCTCCTAGTGGTTGCAGGTGTTACTCCCCTGACATCATCAGGGGGGTGGGATGGAGGCAGCGGGAGGCTGTTGGGATAAGAGCACATAACCTTTTTCACTGCCAGGTTTCGGTTGACATTTTTTCCCATTCATCATCTGTTTGATCTTGACAATCAGGCCACAGACAAAGGATCATCTCTGTGCCTCTGAGATGGCATTTAATAGCTGCTTCCACTGCCAATAAGTAGCAAGGTGGCTAGGTACAACCAAATTGCTTTTCTTTTTAGCCCCTCTGTGTTGAGTTTTCACCCTCCTTTTAGTCAGTTCTGAAAATTGTTTAGGTTTAGGGCAAATGTTACATCTTATCTCATTACTGCTGTGGTCTATCTGCTCTTCGTAAGGGCCACAGCTCCTGTTGTGTAAGGGTGGATGGATTTATTTATTTATTTATTGTACCATTACTGGGGCTTAAACTCAGGACCTAGATGTAGTCCCTTGAGCTTGGAGCTTTTTTTTTCTGCTCAAGACTAGTGTCAATTCACTTCAGTCAGAGCCCTACTTCCCCAGCTTCTTTTTTTGTTTGTTTGCTAGTTAATTGGAGATAAGAGTCTTATGGACTTTCCTGCCCAGGTAGGACTGGAAAACAATCCTCAAATCTCATCTTCCTGAGTAGCTAGGAATAACGATGCAAGCTATCAGTGCCTGGCTAAAGAGCCTTTTTTTTGCCAGCCCTAGGCTTGAGCTCAGGGCCTGAGCACTGTCCTTGGACTTTCTCAAGGCTAGAGCTCTACCACTTGAGCCTCAGCACCACTTCCAGCTCTTTTCTATGTATGTGGTACTGAGGAATCAAACCCAGGTCTTGGTGCATGCTAGGCAAACACTCTACCACTAGGCCAAACTCTTAGCCCTAAAGAGCCTTTTTAAATTGATGATATGAACCGAAGCCTTTGAAGTATATGTAGCACCACATCTCTAGGTCTTTTGGATTTCCCAATGACACTTCAGACTATTCCACACTCCCTGTCAAGAGAAAGCAATCATTCTCAGAGCTAGTAAAGTCCTGACTTTCTCTCTTCCTCTCTTCCTTTCTGTTTCTTTGAGAGAAGTATACAACACAGGCTGATAAGTATGACCACAACACCAGCTAAAAGTACACATATAGAAAGAACCACACCAGCATCTCATTCCACTCAATTTCCTGGCCATATTCCCCAGGCTCTTATCAAAATAATGTTTCCATGGCCATTTATGGAGTGTTTATTAGATGCCATGTGCAATGCTAGGTGACCAGATGACCAAATGAGTATGTACTAGCACAGCTCTGTGAAAGGACAATCTAATGAAAAGGCAAGCAGAATGGTGTGTTCTGTAGGCTGGTTTGGCTGTTGCTGTGTGTGTGTGTGTGTGTGTGTGTGTGTGTGTGCACGCGCGCGTGTGTGTGTGTCCCATGTTCCATTTGTTCATTAGACAACTTTCTTAGAAGTATGCTGACCCTTAAGAGTTAAGGAAGATCCAACAGAGAAGACAGCAGAATGGAGACACAAAGGTGAGAGGCCACTCAGGGGTCCCAAGAACAATACCTGTGGGAAGGAGCGAGTGGTGAGGCTGGCAAAAAACCAGGTACCAGAGCCCAATGAGCAGTGCTAATGATAATGGATGTATCTTTGGTGCAAGGGGTTCTGGTAGGGAATTAGCAGTGGAAGAAGAGGTGGCTAACTTGGTGACGGATTCCTGTCCAGGATGGAGAAGGGAGCAGTGGAAGGCAAACTGGAGCAGAGAGCCATGTTAGAGGTTGTTGTAATAGTATGCTAACAGATAACACAGCCCGAAGTAGGGTGCTGCAGGAAGCAACAGAGAATGGAGGATAAACATAATGTCCCTCAGGTTGCAGTAACACTCGCTGTGAGGGGCTTTGGAAACGAGGCAGCTCCACACAGAGTGGGGATTATTAGGATGGAGATTATGATTCTCTATTAAGGAAAGTATATTAAGTCCCTGGGGCTGAGCTTGGCATCCATCCAGAGCAGGAACATTCTGGACAGCATGCATTTCCTTGTTCATCACCCCCATACCAGCGAATTACAGTGCAAGGTGGTCCACCCTGAATTCTTGAGCTCATCATCCTTGGAATGTGGAGGGCAGGCTCTGTCCCCTCCTACTGCTTCCGTCAATGTCTAAGACACCAGAAGGTGTTCACTGGAGGCTTTTCATTGTGACCAGGGGCATCTGATTGAGAAGAGCTCTTAGTGGATGGCTGGCTGTGATAAGTGCCTCCCTGGAGGTGGTTATACATATTGAAGTCTGTAACCATGATATGCATATTATCATCACCATGGCTCAGAATCATTCCAGGAAGAAGTATAGTGGGCTGAGTAGGCAGTGTGATTGCCAAAGGACTGGGGGGAGGGGGAATGTGTGTGTGTGGGGAGGAGAGAAAGCCAAACGGAAAAACAATATAGCTTTATTCCTAATCAGAAAAGGAAAAGGCAAAAAAAAAAGCAGTAGCCCAATTGTAAGGACGTGCCTGTCCTTTCCTGGCATATCCCTCCACCTCTTGCTATTTTATATTGCCTATGGCATATGGTATATTTCCTTGCTCTATGGAATACATGAAAAAGAGACATGTGTCGCTTTATGCCTGCGCCCCCTCCTTCCCAAGAACAATATACCATTGCCTCTCTTTTCCCCATCCTGGTTTGGAAAGCCAAGGTGTCCTTGGCATGTAATGTTGAGGAGGGCAAACTTCTGACAATCTGGATTCCAGCATGCACAGTGTCCCTCACCCTGGTGAAAGGACATGAGTACAGAAGAAACCACTGAGATTGCCATGTGTTACTGCTTCCCAGGCTAGCACTCCCTAAGCCAACAGTACCTCTCCCTTGCACTTCTTTTTCCCTACCTCTCAGCATGGCTAGCACTGGGGATGTCACAGGTCAGAAACAGCCATTTTAGGAGCCTGTAGCCAAGAGAGCTGTCATGGGGGCTGAAAAGTAGTAGCTATTTAGCAGAGGAGGCTCATGTTGATGAGCAAACACTCATCCTGAGTTGACAGATGTGAGAATGATGTCCTCCATTAGGTTTATGTGTCTGTAGAAAATGGACAGGTATTTCTGTGTTGACATACAAAGGTATCTTCTAGTGTCTATGGTCTATGAAGTAGATACATGTACTCTATAAGTGTGATATAACGGTACAATGGTTGAGATAAGGTTTGAGTTTTTCTTGCAAAGATTTTTCTGTTGGAATCCTGGTCACCAGCATGTCAGTGGTGAGATGGAGGAAACTTTGATGTAGGGTTTGCTGGAAGGCTGTTAGGTCACAGGCAAACTTCCCTAGAAGGGTTTAACGCATTTCTCCATGAGTGGATTAGAGTTTGTGTAGATTGATTATAAAGCCAGTCTACTTCACATCTTTGATGATTTTTGCAAGCACTCAGGTCCCTTTGAGGAGTCTCTGCTGTGTTGTATCACAGCCTAGGAGCTCTTGCCAGAACAACAACTCCAGGTTGTTTAGACCTTTTACTCACAAGAATCATAAACCATATAAATCTAGTTTATAGCAGTATAAAATAAAACAATAAAAACAGATGTTGAACACCATGGGTAAACTATATGGCTTAAGTAAATACAGGAAGCATAGCAAGAACAACTGAGAGGGGAGCCAATTCCTACGCTTTGTTTTCTGCATTGCAGGTCCTTGTCAAATAGAGTTGAGAGAAGATAGCCCTGTGGACCAATCTGATTTGGTCCTACCAATTTAGGGCCTGGAGTACACACATTGCTTGGCTCTGGATGCTTGACCATGACACTGAGCAGAGGACTAAACAGTATGTATGAGAAATGTGGTCCTGAGGAAGCCTTGGAAGACAGAAGTAGTAGAACATTCTTTCAGCGGTGCTTCCAACTGCAGAACCTTTCAAACATGGCCTAGGAAGCCTCCAGTTCTCCACGACTCAGATATGAGTAGTTCCACAAGCTGGATGGTTCACAATTCTTAGTGCCTCTCTAGAACTAAAATATCCCTATTTTCTATTAAGCACTTTAATACCCGCCCCCAAATCTTTGACTATTGGACTGACTGGATGATGGATCATTGAAGTTGCCAATAAAACATCTCAAATTCAATTCCAAATGATACATTTTGCAGACGTTTTATGTAAGTACACGTAATTGGTACTAAAAAAACATTCAAAGTATTCATTTCCTATTGCAAATACTTTTAGGGATGCTAGAAATGCGTGAGGAGGGGAAATGAGATTCTACCTGGCAATGTACTGTGAAACTAATTACCTGAGGGACTTCAAACAACTGGATGGATTATGTGGTTGCATTGATTTTGCAGATTAACTCTAGTAAGAGGTAGAACTTAAGCCACCTTATTCCTGTGTTCATTCACCCCCTACAAGACCAACTTTGAACTTCTCAGCTGAGCAAAGGAACAATTTTCGATCTGTATACTTTTGCTATGCTGAACTTCACACTAATATTATACATTCAAAACATATTTTATACATTCAAAACATATTTTTGTATTGGATCATAACCTATACCAGAGAGGACAATGTAGTAATAAATATCACCCATGGCATCCTTCCCTCTTGGAGCTCCCAATTTCACACAGGAAATAAACTAAGTTATAAATTATAAATCTATAACTAGGACTTGGGGAAATGTAAGTAGATGATCATACACATCCTTGTAGTTGCACCAGGAAATTCTTGGAACTTCCCTGTGTTTGTGACACCCTACAGTATGAGTCAAGCTCACATTTCAGTTCCATCACTGGTGTTACTTAGTGTCATACAGGGATTTGATTATCTGCTATTGATATGGGAAATTATCCTCCAGCTTAGCCATGTAAAAACACCAACTATGTTACTATTACTCACAATCTGTAGGTCAAGAATTCCACCTGAGTATGGAAGGAATGGACATCCATTCTGAGATGTCTGCCAGCCCCGGAATACCCACCATGGCTTCTTCACTCAGGTCTGTTGACTCAGCTTGGATACTTGTTGGCTGAGGGATGGATGAAACAAGATGTCTGGAGCCTGAGTTCCCCCATAGACATCTGCTTCCTCTTCAAGGAGACAATCCAGTCCAGTCTACTCTGCATGCCTCTTTTTCATGATCCCTCTACTAGGAGACCTGGATATCTTACATAGAAATTCAGATATCCCAACAACTTAAAAGCACAGGTTTCTCTATCTTCTTAAAGTTTTAGCCTATCGCTGAATGTGGAGTTGCCACCCACACCCAGCACATGACATTGGTTAATAGAGTTTAGGACTCAGTATGGGAAGGAGCTACAGTGGTATGAGTGTGGTCACCACATGTAGGAGGTGGTGTTGCTTTCTGAAGGGTAATTATTTTTTAACCTAAGTCAGTTGATATGGCTTGCATATGAAAGGGCCCTTCAAAAGGCTCATGAATGAAAGTCTTCTTCCCTAACTGGTGATACTATTTGGGGAGGGGCTGGAAACTTTGGGAGATGGAGCCTGCTGAGGGAATGGTGCAGTGTGGACATGGAGGGAAAAAAGACTGAGGTAGACTCAGATCTAGCAGCTACTACGATGTGTCTCTGATCTGCCAATCCTTTTTGTGAAAAGGACAGTTTTCTACTGAAGGATTAGACAGTGTACATAAATTTTCTACCCTATGCTCAGCACATGGCAGTTGTTCCATATGTGGAAACCACTTCTTTTTTTCCCTTTTTTCTTTTATTTTTTATTATCAAGGTAATGTATAGAGGGGTTATAATTACATTCACCAGATAGTAGGTTCATTACTTCTCACTCATTGATACCTCTTCTTAAGTTTTTGTCCCCATTTCCCTCTCCCACCCCCTCCCAATCATCTTGTTTTCCCCTTTCCCTTTTCAATTTCAAATCAACAAATAAACGTATATACAATATACCAGGTAACAAAGTCAGATACAAGAACAATATGAGATTGACCAAAGGGCAACAAAGGAGAAGCAAAATAACATAGTATATTTAGAAGAACAATCACTCAGGATAAAGCTCTCGTGGAAACCATTTCTTGTCTGCAGTGGTTACTGTTATTCTAGTGCCTTCTCCTCATTTAGGATTGAGGGAAGAGGTCTGTGAGCATGCAGAATCACGAAACCATGAAGGTTCATCAGAAGGCCGTCCTTTCTCAATGTACTCTGGCAAGAGACTTGAATTTCATAGTTGTCAGCCCTCAGAATTTTGGCCTAAACTCCTGACCAGTTCACTCACCAACCTTTCATCTGTAATCACCCAACATCCTTTCCAGCTAGGTGCAGAATTTACTGCTTTGCATTTTCCGCTTTGGCTTCCCATCTCACAGGTGGCCAAAAGGATAGCTGGCATCTTCTAAATACTAAATAATTTCCAAGACAGTGATAATGATCAGATAGCCTAAGGGTGATAATAGCAGGTTTTCAACAGGGCCTCATTGCAACCACAAATAGGTGTTATCATGCGCTCTCCATGGTGCTGCCTGGATGCTCATTTTATCCAAGCAGCTCTGACCCAATTTGCAGGGAACAGACATTCCACAGAACTTCAGGAGAATGAAAAGTGCCTGGGTGGAAAGAAATGGAGAAAAAAAATGAATGAATGCAATGAAGAATGAAAACCACAAGTAAGTTCCCAGGACATGAGTCTCTGCCAGAAGGACATGAGTTGGGGGAGCCGACACTGAAGTCTTGGCTGCTACTGCCTTTCTAGGCTTCTTGTCAATACCTGTTGACATTTTCTTGAGTGATTGTCCCAGGAACCTCGATATATTTCTTCACATCACCAGATAGATTATGGGGGCTCTATTGATTTTGTAGTTTCATGTGTGAAAGATCTAATCTTAATCCCCACTTGTTCATTTTCCTTAACCTTTTAATAACATGATAGGGAGGCAACCTGTCAGAAAGGAAATAGTTTCTGAAGCATGTTGTCATAAATAGGTGCCACAGATTGTTTCAGTCTGTGAGGGCAGCCATATTTTCTTGAAATAATAATAATGATAAAATTTTGTATGGTGTATTGCCGTTTACAAACCACTTTCCCACATCAACTCATTTAAACCGGATGGCAGTCCTGGTAGGTTGGAGTTATTTTACCCAGTTTGATTTATTTATTCTCCGAGTCTTTCCACAGCATGAGTTATTATTATTATCTGCCATGTCTCAGATGAGAAACCTGCACTGCTCAAGGTCATACAGCTCTTACACATAGGGTTTGGAGCTGGTGAGAGTTGTGCTCGAATTGTAGGCTGTCATGTGTCCCTGTGTCATCTGGGACATCGGACCCTCTGTGTTTCATTGCTTTATCTACAAAATGGGGTTGAAAACAATACATATAATCTACTACCACACAATCTGATATCCTGAAGATCAGTCAATCTAATAACCAAAATAGTAATTGTGAGAAAAGTAGGAATTGAGTTGAGGACTTCATGTGAAAACTCAGTTCTCTGTTCTCTTTGCTATGAGCAAATTTGAATCTCTGTCTCCCTTCCCCCTTATATATATCCCATGATTTTTGAAACTTTACCAAATGAACACTAAGGACTCTTGGAACATATACTTGAGGTCACCTTTGTTGATGCTCAGGGTGAAGTCCAAGAGGAGCCTCCTGAATAACCTGATGCTCTAGAACCTTCTCTTTAGAGCAGGCGTCCAGCAGGCAGTCCAGGGACAAGCATGTGGAGGAGGTATATCTCTAGCCGTGGGCAGGAGGCGTGTGGTCTACCCCTGGGTCTACGTAAGGAAAGCCTTATGAGGCATGTAGATCCTCTCTCCAGATGGAGAGAAGAAGTCTCATGTGAAGAAGTTACAGGGATTCTGAGACAAAGAGCTTGGGACTGTGCCTTCTTCATTCCCATCCCTGCCACTCAGTTTCTCTGAGGCTTTGGAGAAAGCTTTTCCTTTCTCCTGTGTTTTCTTTTACTTATTAAAAATGAATAGATTCTCCTGTAATTTGTGTTCCCCAAAATCAAATGTGGCTAGAAACCAAGATTTGTTGAAATGCAACCTCTTGCCAGCTTCAATCACTCAAAAAAGAGGGTTGAGCCGGGCGTGGTGGCTCATGATTGTAATCCTAGCTACTCAGGAGGCTGAGATCTGAGGACCAAAGTTCAAAGCCAGTCCAGGAACAAAAGGACCTGAGACTCTTATCTCTAATTAACCTCTAGAAAATGGGAAGTGGGGCTTGGCTCGAGGTAGGATGGTAGCCTTGAGCTGAAGAGCTCAGGTACAACACCCAGGCCCAGGGGTAGGGCAGTAGCCTTGAGCAGAAGATCTCAGGGACAGAGCCCAGGCCAAGTTCAAGCCCCATGACCCATAAAAAACAGAAGGTTGAAAAGGAGGGGGAAAAAAGAGGAAGATGCATAAGAGAAAGAAGAGTTTGGAAGGAACGTTTGGGATGACTTTTGGGGGGGGGGGAAGCTCAAGATAACGTTTATTAATAACCATTTGGTATGGCCTGTCAACTGAATCTAGCCCACAGACCTGAATTTATGTTCTCCTTAGCCTTCAAAATATAAACAAAATGAATACATTTCACAGAGAGTCTACATTTTCGGCTTCTTTAACATAAATGTCCTGCAAGTACAAGTACCTATTTCTTTTCCCACAGCTGCTAGCACTCCTTGTCTTTTAGGTTCCTGACTGTTAGGACATGTTAAGAATAGAATTTCTCAGCAAAGGCATAACACTGATTCTCTCAGCAGACTGCAAGTTCCAATTTCCTCCTGGCGAAATAAGATGGGTGCCAAAAGTCCTGCTTCATCCCAGCTCTCTGGATGCTACAACTGGAAAGTAACTGATTGAGCACCACCTGACCAGACAGACCTTCAGTCTTTCTTTTTTGATTTTTTTCTTTTTGATTCTCTGGTCGGTGTTGACTCCAGCTCTCTCCTCCTCTAGAAGTGACCGCTGTCTTTTACCTCTGCTTTTTTCTTCCCTAGTCCTGCCATCCTCATGTTCATGACTTATACCCCAAACCTCCCCTGCTCTTCCTGATGTTTTTGTCTCTTCCTCTTGCTTTTCTTGCTTTTGCCATCACTCCCAGCTCTGCTTTCTGCTTCCCTAGTCCTGCCATCTAAAGCAGTCTCCAGCCTTCCTTCCTCCTCTGTGTTCAAGACCTCTTGCTTACGATGCCTCTTCTTTTTGCTTCTGATGTACAGGTCAGTGTGTGCTTTGCTGTCCACCTCTTCTGTACTGACACTATCTACAGCTTCCTTGCCTCTTTCTTCTTCACTGAAGACTCCAACTTCCTCTTCCTGGTGCCACCTCTTCTTTTTCTTCCTTTTCCTGAGGGACCAATTGGATTGTTCTCTGCTCTTTAGTTTCTCAAGCTCATTTGGTCCCACAGCCCTTTCCTCCTCATACACTACAATTATTCCTTCTCTCTCTTCTAAAACTACATTCTTGATTTTGTCTTTTCTTCTTTGTTCCTATCATTAATGAAGCTTATTTTCCCAGTGAGTTTTCTAAAGGATTACTTACAGTAATAGAGAAACTATTGATTTATATATATATATATTCTAGATATCATAATTCTTTCAGTTCCTATTCTTCTGATAGATATAAATTATATACACATATATGTATAGATGTATTTCATATTTTAAAATATTACCTGCATATATTGACAGTGTTCTCATTTTATATTGTTAATGTTGTCAGAAAGAAATTGGACTCACTTGTGTTAAAATCTAGCCCCCATGCCCCCACATATATAATAAAGATGGGAGCTTATGTCATGGTTCTGTGCTTGGTAATAAGAACTCTCACAAAAGACTGTTAGCTGGGGTTGGAAGTTTGGCCTAGTGGTAGAGTACTTGCTGAGCTTACACAAAGACTTGCGTTTGATTCCTCAGTGCCACATACATAGAAAAGGCCAGAAGTGGCACTATGGCTCTAGAGTGGTAGAGCTATAGCCTTGAGAAAGTCCAAAGACAGCACTCAGACCCTGAGTTCGAGCCCCAGGACTGGCAAAAAGGAAAAAAAAAAAGACTGTTAGCAACACAGACTTGCACAAAGCCCCCTGCAGCCTTCCCTGAGAGAACAGTTCTGTAAGATATCTGTCCAATAAATATCTGTAAGCTATCTGTCCAACCCTGGATTTGGATTTAATTCTTTGAACACATTACTATTAATCTTTATGGCCAAGGATTATTATTTCTCTCTCTAAACTCGTGTAACATCCCATGTTTATTTTCCCTTGAAAGTTTCCCGCTGAATAGGCTCAGGATTCTACAACACGCATATTCCACATTATCCTCTTATGTCTTGGCAACAAAATGAGTAACATTAATCTCCAGAGAGAATCTCAGTTCATTAGGCTCACATTTAAACTTCTGATTTCTTGTGCTTATATTGAGGTATTGCACTGCTCAAATTGCAATGTTAATGACAGAAGCAACCCCCTTGACCACTATTTAACTTTAATGGGATATCTCAAGTTTCACTGTTAAATTTCATACTGTTTGTTTGAGACAGATGTTCTTTATCATGTGAGGGGATCTAATATTTTGGTCTCCAATGTGTGGCTTCTATTTTTTTCTTGCCAGTCCTGGGCTTGAGCTCAGGGCCTGAGCGTTGTCCTTGGGCTTTCTCAAGGCTAGAGCTCTACTACTTGAGCCTCAGCATCACTTCCAGCTTTTTTTTTTTTCATGTATGTGGTGCTGAGGAATCAAACCCGGGTCTTGGTACGTGCTAGGCAAGCACTCTACCACTAGGCCAAACTCCTGGCCCCCAAAACTGATTTTATTAGATGTCTTTTAGCCTTAGAGATTAGATTAGAGAATCTTTCTTGGCCCATTAATCTCATTTCAATGATCTATCTACCTTATTTAGTCATGCTTTACAGTGGTGTTTGACTTGCTATAATCAATTTGGGAATTTTGGATTATCGGCTAGGAATGTGAAATGATAATTTGTATCATTTTTTAATGTTTTATTATTTCTGCATTTGAAATATAGAGTGAATATTTGGGTTCTTTTTATTTTCCCATCATTTCCTTAGTCTTAACCCATGACTTCATGCCAGAATGAATCTCACTATAGCTTGCATGTCTAGTAACCTATCCATCCCATTAGAACCTGATAATTGGAAATAGTAGGGCTTGAACTCAGAGCCTTGTGCTTTCTAGAAAAAACAAGAACAAAAACAAGAACATTCTGTTACTGAAGCCATGCCCCATGTCTTTTTGATTTTTTTTCAGATAGGGTCTCTTGCTTTTATCTAATTTTGCCCTATGTTTGGATGTTTGGATCCTCCTGCCTCCATATCCTAAGGTCCTGGTACTATAGATATGAACCATTATGCCTAGCATTTTTTGGCTTCTTTTTAAGATAGGTAATCACTAACATTTTCCTCTGGCTGTCCTCAAATTGTGAATCCCCCCTATCTCTTCCTCCTAAGGAGCTGGGATTATAGACATGTACCAAGACATTTGATTTACAAAACATCTTGACATATGGACAGAAGAATTCTTTCAAAGTACACATTTTTTTAAAAAAGTTTTGTAATCTTCAGTGCTTATCATAGCACCTGGCACTTAACAAACCCTTTGTGATTCTTTGTTAAATGCATAAATCCATGACATAATTTGCTTTAAATTTGGCAGTGAAAAAAATTTCAAAGAAGTATGTATGTTTCTTTATGCTTTACTTTGACAGCAAAAGAAAGATAACAAAATCACTGTCTGCTATTCTGCACACTTTCAGAGTTACTATCCTGGGATAATAGATGTGAAAGAGAAAACATGAAATGAAAGAATTAAGTACAAAGAATTATGCTAGCTCTTAGGCTTTCTTTGATCGTAACAATAGACAATGTGCATTGGGAATCTGCTCTAGGTTCCAGGTATGAAATTATCAAATCTATTTTTCTTCACAGCCTTCAATTTTACAGGTGGGTGGACTGAACTTAAGAGTTTTTAAGGAACATGTTGGAAGCTGCCAAACTGGAAAACCAGGGAGCTAGAACTGAAACCAAAGTATCTAAATTGAGACCCCATTATCCCAGCCCTGTGCCATATTGACTTACCAGTCGGGTTAGATGATCTACTTACATGAGGAAAGTGATAAATGGTATGGAGAGAGAGAGAGAGAGAGAGAGAGAGAGAGAGAGAGAGAGAGAGAGAGAGAGAGAGAGAGAGAGAGAGAGAGAGTCAGAGAGAGACAGAGACAGAGATACCAGAGAGACAGAGAGAGGGAGGGAGAGAGACAGAGAGAGAGACAGAGAGAGACAGAGAGAGGGAGGTTAGACACTGTACTTACCAGGAGTTGCCTAAGTTTAGTGACTGAGAGGAAGATTTAAGGCCACTGTCTAGCTTGTTACTTCCTTATATGATACTAGCTGTTTCTTTTCTGATGAAAGGGGACAGAATCCCCATCCAAGCCTTCCTTTACTCTTAGTGTACATTAATCTGACTTTTGCATCAATTTTACCCTAAAAGGATAAGTGCAGGCTGTAAGATGGTTGACCACCTCTTCCATTCCTTGTATGAAGGTCTGAAAAGGCACAAGACAGATGAAGAAGAAACAAGTTTTCTTTCTTGAGATTGTGGCCCTGAGCTATGCCTGAGCAATAGTGATCTCTAATTCAGTCACCCCACTACTTACCCCGGAGGTGGGGGGCAGTAGCATGGTGTGGTGTGGACAAGGACCCTTTGGCATTTTACTTGTGATAAGTGTGTGGGTTCGAGGAGCTGCTGAATTCTGTACACTAGGCAATGTGACCCCAGAGAGAGTGACAGGAGGTTGTTTAGACGATTAAAGACCCAAATCACCAGAGGCTGCTGTCTCCAAGAATATTTAGACATTTTCCACTTGGCAGTCATTAATATTCTTGAAGAGAGAATGAACAGAACAACTATTCACAAAAGAAAAAAAGAAAAAAGAAGGCATCCTCTTCAGTTCCCTGTACCTTAGAAGATAAATGAAGGCAAGTGTCTTGTTTTGAAATGAAATATTCATTGCATTGGGCTGAGGCTATTATAGTTCTTGGGAATAAAACTGGTTTTCTCCCTTTGGTTTTAAAATCAAGATGGTAGTTTTACTAAGAATCCATTTCTGTATTGAAGTAGTCAAGGTAATACCTGGAGTGATTTTTGCTAATAGACACAGTTGGAATTGGATAGAGATGGGTTCAAAGTATTTTATTCAAGGTGCCTGAGCAATATGACGTCACATCGGACCTGTCAGGAAGTAGCAGGCTGTGACGGAGGACCAGGGTTTGGGATTCACATCTTGGGGACTTTGGCAGCCTTTAGGGGTGGTCTTTATTGACACATGGCTGTTTCCAAATGACTCGGAGGGCCAATTGCTCAATCTGTAAGACAAGAAACATGTTTCTCTTCTCAGGGTTTTCACAAGGATTTGAAAGTGTTGACTAAGCCAGGTACTGGTGGCTCACACCTGTAATCCTAGCTACTCAGTAGGCTGAGATCTGAGGATCACAGTTTGAAGCCAGCCTGGGTGGGAGAGTCCCTGAAACTCTTACCTCCAATTAATCACCAGAAAACTAGAAGTAGTAAAGTGGTATAGTGCTAGCTCTGAGTGAAAAAGCTTCGGGGGAGTACTCAGACCCTGTGGTTAAGCCCCATGACTGACAAAAAAAAAAAGGAAAAGGAAAAGAAAGAAAGAAAAGGGTATTCTAACTGAAACCCCAGTGGCCTGATTAACAGAGGCACACAAAGGCTAGGTTCTTATTTTCACATGGACACCAAACACTGGTTATTAAAGGGTCTGGGAATCTTTTTACATCTGGTGATTCTCCCCCTCTCCCACCCTTTCATCTTTCAGGCACCACTGCTCACATTTCCCTTGAATTTAAACATCTTTTAAAAAGCTTTCAAGGCTTTGAAGGTTGATTTCAATGAAACCTGTTTTTATTCTAGGCGTTTTTCCGACTGTCACTCTGAGTAAAACAAAAAACATTCACTGTCAAAACAACAAGGGTTTGCTCTCAGGCACAGAATGAAAGAAGATATGTCTGCCTGATTTATTTTGGCATGCGCCTAGCAGTTAAATAGCACACCTTTTAATTTGTCACTTCTTTAAGATTCTTTTAGACTGGCAAAGTAATTCCCCAGGGCTTGACTTCAGCTAAACTTGAAGTAGTTGGGACAAAAAGGTTTATTTTTTTTAACCCCCCACACATATAGTTGTTCTCAGGTGCCAATCGAAGAGGTAATTGTATGTTTAGCCACTTCGGAACAGTTAATGAACTTTTATTTTTACTTTACTCTGAAGGAATTTGAAAATCTAACTTATTACTAAAGATCAAACAGAAGTCTTGAGAAGAAGCTTAAGAGGTCAAAGTTTTTTCAACAAAGCTAGGATGAGCTATTTCATGAAGTAAAATCAGACAACTAAGATGATGAAAGGAAAAGGGAAAAGGAAGAGAGAGAAAAGATGGATAAGAAAGTAATAGAGGGATGAACATAATGAAAGTATATGGAAATGTGTTAACCCCTCTTATTAAACACAATTTAATATATTTCAGTAAAAATTATGCCTAGATCTTTAAAAATAAAAAAGGAGAGGAAAAAAAGAATCTATTAGGTGGATGTGGAGAGAAATGACTATAATCCCAATACTATGGAAGTTGAGGTAGGGTCATTGCCATTCAAGGTCAACCTGGGTCAACTTGAAAAGCTCTGTCTGAAACAAAAATAACAAAATAAAATAATGAATGTTCAACTACTTTCAAAATTGGATTCAGCTACAACCAAAGTACAAAAATCCAAGTCTTAGCAATGCCATTTGGAAGCAGGGGTCATTTGATCTCCCTAAATTTGTTTCTTTATGCATGTTTGGTAAAAATATGCATGCCCTCTGTTTTTCTTTAAAAGATACCTAAATCAGGAATGGACAGAAAGCATCTAGCATCTAAAGGAACAGGCTAGTTGCTCAGTAGAAATGAGTTAGCTTTAGTATTAAGAAAGTTCCTGAAGCACCTTTCAGTTGAGTCCACTAAGGATTTAGAGCTGGAATCTAAGCCAGTCTCTCCTTTACATCAATTTGGCAATAACCTCTTTTTAATACATTCCATGTAACAAGGCCAGATTGAAAGTCTGTGCTTAGGCAGGCATTAATGCAACTGTCATAAGACAGAAGTGGGTCTGGGTGATTCTGTGATGTAATTGTAGTTTGTAATCTGCTTTATTATTGGATAGAAACAGGCTTATGTACAGAGCAAATAATGGATACACATATATACATATGTACATTTAATACATATACCTACAGCTACCTATATATCTTTTCTGTTCTTTAGTACACATTAAAATAAAAAACTAGCTACAGAGAGGTTTTGATTTTGGAAGTACTATGATTTGAATTCAGGGATTCAGAGGGATGTTTTGTTTGTTTTGAACTCAGAACCCTATACTTGTTAAGCAGGCAATCTACTACTTGAGCCCTTTTAATTTGATTATTTCCAGGATAGTTTCTTAGGTTATGCCTCCTGAGTGAGCCTGGACTGTGTTCTTTCTACCTGTGCTTTCCTGAGTTGTTGGAAGGCCAGGTACATGCTAGAATGCCCAGCCATTCATTGGGATGGGGGTCTCACAGACTTTTATATCCAAGGCTAGTCTTGAACAATGATCTTTTCATCCTTTTGTGTCTGCCTTCCCAAGTACCTAGGATTATGAACAGAAATCAGGTCTGGTCAGACTTGTTTTGTTTTGT
Organism: Megascapheus bottae; assembly: GCF_031878675.1. Lineage (NCBI taxonomy): Eukaryota > Metazoa > Chordata > Mammalia > Rodentia > Geomyidae > Megascapheus > Megascapheus bottae. The sequence goes on along the minus strand of NC_143514.1, from coordinate 47,232,577 downwards.
TTTCTTAATACGTAGATGTATAAGAAATATGAAGGAACCTGGAAATATAAGGTTTCTCCAAGTTCTTTAAAGTAGATGATCTTGAAAAGATACATGAAGAATTCTGGGCTAGTCTAGATTAACTTTAGCTTTCTAATCCAAGTTGAGGAGATGTTTGTTTTAAATACATCAATCTCTCAAGGGTCTTTTCTCATTCTGAAAGTTTCATGCTACTTATAGCCAAAACTCTAAAACTCCACAGGGTTTGCTTTTCCTACCATCTTTCTGACTTTGGCTGCTTTTTGGAGCAGAGAAGTATCTGGAGTCAACTGAGGAATGGGGATGAGCCATCTAATGCTTCAGTGAAGTTGGATCTTTATAGCCCAGGTAGAAGGAGACAGCAGCCAACGCTGAACAGATGAAACTTAGAAGATTACTTCATCCAATCCATGGCCTCAGAATTCAGTGGAAACTTGTGGAATAAAGCCAGGCTAAGCTGTTGTGTTCTCAAACATGTTTATTTGTAACAGTTTTACATGGCGTGTTACAGAAATTAATGGAAAAGTTCTAAAAATTTCACTGTTCTGTTGAATGCATTGTACATAAAGTTAAAAATAATGTGTCCATATATGTTAACAAACTGTCATCTGAGGTAAAGTTAAAGTAGGTCTAGAAACGTACTGCAACAGTCATTTTCTCTCTCTCATCTTTATTAAAAAAATATGTGTCAGAATGCAGAAATTGAAATGAACCAAACCCACAGAGTAAACAATTATTTTTTTTAAAGAAGGTGCCCGGTACATTACATGATGTGATTTCAGTAGACACGGGGATGAATACAAGCTATCAAAAAAGTCTTCCGACATGTAAAGATCGAAGAGCTATGGGAAATGGGGACAGGATGACAGATGACAATTCCCTGGTTTCAAAATTTAAAGTGACAAATTTCGTGCTAGTGAAAGATGAAGAATTAACAAGCATATGCATGGATTTGCCAGCGATCTAACCAGAACTGTTCAGGCTCCCTAGACTCTTTTGACATTGGCAACTTAGCTCTTGTTTGGAAATGTCAACTATATTCCTGGGATTGGGGATGGTGGTTCTGGGCTCATCAAATGGATGCTTGGGGAAAAAAATTAAAAAAAAAAGATTTTCTGCCAATAAGAATAGAGAAGGCAGTTGATAAGCAATCCCATCTCTATCCCTTTCATTGTAATACATCATACGGGCATCTTCCTGAAGTTCAGAGCCAGTTACATTTTCAACTATGTTCACTGAATGATGACAAGTTTGCCGGGCTGTCATCTTCTACTATGAAACGAACTCCAGACTATGAACCTGAAATCACACCCTCAGCTACAGTTCACTTTAAATTATTAGAAGCAACCCAGAGAGTCAAAATAATGGTGTTTACATTGCAGGACATGCTAAGGAGAAGTAGCACCATGCCAAGAATCAGAATCCTGGACCACCACACAGCTGGGAATCCATTTCTCCATAGGCAGTACCTATTGTATCCAATCTATAGAACTCACAAATTGGATACCACTCTCCTGGCTGCCCCACCATTTTCATTTTCTCCTTCATGTGTATGGGTTTCCTGATCCTACAAAGTATGCACATTGTTAGAGGAGTCGATGGTCCAAGAGCTGACAGCTTCAAGAGGGCAGTTAATGGCCCTCATTGGGCCATTTTTTGGCTCTTGGGCCCTTCCATATTAAGATTATATTTAATATATTCTCTAATGGGCATTGGTTGATTTATGTACCTAGAAAAAAAAGTAGATTGCACGGACCTGATTATGTAAAATGTGGATTTTTAATCACCTTGCGCATATCCCATTGTGTGTGTATGGGTGTCTGTGTGAACAATCATTTTGAAATAAATCTTTGACCTCATTTTAGTTTCTCTTAATCAGAAGAATCAAAGCACACACACAGGCCAATTTAAATCATTTCACGTAAATTCTACATTTCAAATTTTAAAGCCAAGTAATAAGAATCACTCCCCAATCCAGTTAATTGCATGATTCTTAAAAGTTTTCTTCTTAGTGTTAAACCACTAAATTGAACATACTGTAACTGCATAGGAACATCGGGAAAACACATTTGACCTGTATAACAATTCTCTGTAGGGCAAAAATATATAGATTCTTTATGAAAATCATGTGCTAAACATACAAACCAAACACTGCACTTTTTGTCCCATAAATGTAAAAACAGGAAGCTTCAACCCTTCTGTTTCACATACAAACAGTCCAGTGACTGATGGGAGAATAGATGGGAGTGGAGAGGAGGAAGAGTTTTGAAATCTGAAGGTCAGGCCTTCTCAATGTGAATTGCCTTTTTTCTCATTTTATACACAGGGTGGGTACTCTGGCAGAAAGGCCGGAAATGGAGTCCCATGCCCACTTCCTTTTCACTCGATGCTGATTGGCCAGTAGCTCCCGCCAGCTGTCTCTCAACTCCGGCTTCCTACCACCGGCTCCAGAATAACATCTGGAAAGTGAGCCCATCCATCCAGTTTGTCACACCTTGCACTCAATCTGCTACCTTCTCTACAGTGTAATGGCATTATTAAAAAAGCATTTTCATTAACATTTATATTTACAAAAAAACTGACTTTTTTTTTCATTAGAACTCCTTAAAGCCATTTCCCTTAAATATTTAAAGAGTTTAATGGTAAGGATTTTCCTCTTTTTTTTCAAGTTATAAAATAAAAATCCCATTTGAATTTTCTGATATACAAAAAGAGATACGAGATGAACTATCCTGACCATGGAATCAGTTTGTTATGTTTGAATATTTAATGGCCCCATTGTTCTGCTAGAAAGTTGGTTTTTAAGATCCAAAAACCACATTACCAGAATTGTACCAGAATTATTTGGCAAATGACTTTTCTTTGAAAATGGCACATGGAGAAGACACTTGCCTGCATAGTATTACAGCAGCAAAGTATCAGGAAAATTAAAAAATATTTTATTCAGAGTTTCGAGCTTCTTAGAATTCTGATGCATTTTCCTTCCTTCTCATCAGTGGGAATGATCTCTTTTCCTACTCATAGAATCGATGTTCAAACCAGAAAAAAAATACCAAAAAACTGTCTTTCTTCAGCAGTATGCAGATTAATTACAGGGTTGTTTAGGCGGCATTCTTGATCATGAGGAACAACCGAGCACTTATTTGTCTTGTGATTTCAAATTAATTCACTCCTGGAGAGATTTTTTGCTTTCCCAGTTAGATTTCTTCACCCATATCTAAAAAATGTCAAAAAGCATTACAAAAATTTGTACACCCATTAGATTTTCAGACATGACAAAGAAAGGGAGGGGCAGAATGGCAGACCAGGCTCTGTAGGACAAGGAGTGAATATCACCTGACACCAAAAGGCATACAGATGACAATATTGCGATGACAGGGGATTCCCTTGCTTTTGCATACAAGAAGTCAGTGCCAACCTTGGGGTAATTCTTTGATGCCTGTCACTACAAATCTGCTGTCTCTACAACAGTCAACAGGTAGAGGAATAAAAACAGAAATTATGATTTCAAATCCTGGGTCATTGTACACCCAATTTAGAGAGATCAGAATATTGGTTGGGAAAGCATTTGCTTCATTGGCGATTTAATGTTGGGTGTAGGGTGTTATACTCTTTTGTGGGGGTGGTGATGTTTACTTTTTTTGTTGTCATAGTTTGGTTTTGTTTTTGTGCTGCCATAGGTATCTGCCGTTTGTTGCCAATAGCACTCGGTTCCTTCTTCGGCACAAATTCCATTGGACAATCAGGAATATCACTGTGGGATGAGGCGAGGTGAAAGAGAACACGAGAGCCTGTTGAGTTCCATGCCAGTCTTGAAGCACCCACCACAAGCTCACATTGATGCTATTTCTTAGGTCTGTGCACAGAGAGGCTCCGGCTCCTATGAAGAGAGAGACAATGTGAGGACTGCCCTTGCCTATGGGAGATTTTCTGAGACAGCTTGAAAAAGGAGGATGGGGATGAAACACGAAAAGGTGGAGGTTGATGATGGATGACCTAAGATGATTTTTGCATGATTTGATTTGATCATGATATTTGTCGTTTTTTGCCAACATTTTTATCACTCCAAAAAACTCTTCACCTAGTTCTAGATTTAATTTCAAGGCTGTCACTGATTGTCCTGTTAGGGAGATCTCAAAACACAGCAAGGAGCTGGGAAATCTGTGTGATATGGGTATTTTTCCTTTCTGAGCCTTGTGTGTGTGTGTGTTTTTTTACCTAAATGAGAAGCAGAATGGGGGTACTGTTGTCATCCAGGGTCTCCAAAAGAATTAGAGGCAAGTCCACAGAAAGCATCTGGTACAATGCTTTTTATTACTGGTCTCAGAGAATGGTAATCACTATATAAGCCCAATAGATTTTTCTTTTTAACATAGTTCCACAAATGTCTATTTGTGGCCCCTAAACTCTTATTCCACCTGGCCCTTCATCTTTACAAGCAGTGTCTAGAAGAGCTACTGATCAAGAGGAAAAGTAACTGCCCTTTAGGTCTTAATCAAAAGTTCTAAGACTTGTTAAATTCACTCTGCTGTTTCAGGATTATTTAGACATTTTGCTGCATGCATGGGGCTGGCCCCAGATACTAAGGATTTTCAATAGTATATTCCTGTTAAATTCACAACCATAATCCAGAAGAAAACAATGCTTGGCTCTGTGCAAACCCTATCAGTAGTTCATGTTAAAAATAATCTACCTAGCGTATCCTGGACAGATAAATGTTCTGTCTAAAGCATACATAAGCCCTTTTACCAAAATTGAACTTTAGGTGGGTATGGTGTAACCTTAGCTATTCAGGAGGCTGAGATCTGAGGATTGCAGTTCAAAACCTGCCTAGGCACTAAAGACTGTGAGAATCTTATTTTCAGTTAATCTCTAAAAAATGGGAAGTGGGGCTGTGGCTCAAGGGGTAAGGCAGCCTTGAGCTGAAGCATTCAGGGACAGTGCCCAGGCCCAAGGGTAGGGTGGTAGCCTTGAGCTGAATTGCTCAGGGAAAGCACCCAGGCCCAGAGTTCAAACCCCATGACCCACAAAAAAAGTCCTTTATTGCCATTACTCTTAGATGCTTGTTAAAGAATTAAATGGGCACAGTGATATCTTAATCTTGCCATATTTCATATGGCAGCCTGCCTCCTGCATATACATACAGGTGATTTAGATTCATTTTCTTGAAACTTCAGAATAATTTTTGCATTCTGTAGGCCTACTATTGTATGTCCATCCATCACACTAGGCATTCTCAAGCACTTTTTATTTTTTCCAAAAATGGGACTTGAACTCAGTTCCTCATGCTCTTACTTGGCCTTCTTGCTCATGGATAATCTATCATTTGAGATATACCTTCTTGAAAGGAAGATAGTTTATTTCTTTTATAAATGTGAAGTTAAGCCCATAAAAATAAGCAATTTGCCATTTTTTAAACAGCTAGTATGTTTAGCTCCACGAGAACTGTGCAAATGAGAGGAAGAAAGAAAGAGAAAGAGAGAGACAGCACTAATCGTTCCAGTTTTAATGTTTCAGATTTGCAAAGCCCTTTCACATCTCATTTTATTAGCCTAACAATCCCAGGAGCAGCTTTTATTCTTTACCCCTTCATTTGTAGATAACAACTGAAGTTCAGAGAAGTTGTACAGTCTCAATCTCAATGTGCTTCTTCTTCTATATACTCTGTCACACTGTTTTCTTTCAGTTGTAAAGTAGGAATGACCCAGAAGAGATCAATTTGGGGAAAGGAATGTGAAGCCCTGCAAGGAATCAACATCACAAGCCTTCTAGGCAACAGTTGAATTAGGACTGTAGGCAAGTATAAAACCAAGACTCTAGGATATCTGTACTTTCCAAGGGAGAGGAGCTTTCTAAGTTAGTGCTAGTTTGCCTGTCATGTTCCACTCAGAGATTCCATCCTGTCTTGTCTTGTGATTGTACTTCGAAGGGCTTGGTGACAGGAAATGTGGAGGCCCAATCTCTCTCATTACCTCTGGGTTGCCAGCCTCCATTTCTGTCTACGATCTGCACATGTGAAGGTCACATATTTGAAGGGTTGACAATTTAGTGAGTGACCATAATGTAGTTTCGGGTTTCTTCCCCATTCTGAACCTTTGACCCCACGTACACTTCAGTTTGTTTTTATTCCTTCAAAAATGAATTCACCAAAATTGGGACCAAGATAGATTATTTACTTACTTATTTAGGTACTAGGGATTGAACCCAGGGCTTTGTGCATATTAGAAAAGTACTAGTACTACATAAGCCATACCCTCCACTCTTTTAAATTTAATTAGGTAATTAATTTTGTATGTGTGTGTATATTTAGGAGAAGGACACATGGAATAAACAAGGATGGGGTATAAAACTTTAAGAACAATGGATAAGATGTCTGTGTCAGGCTTCAAGAATGTACCCCCTGGATGCTTGTGTGGATTATCTTAGTCCATTCTTTTTTAGATACCCTATGTAGTCAAAGCTGCCTTGATTTCACCCTACAATTTGCTCTATACTAATTTTGGAAACTAATTTCTCCAACTGAGAATGACACCTAAAAACAGAAGACGACAGCAGGCTCAGACAGGGTAATTAATGCCACACTGCATTAACTTTCTGCAGCTGAGATAAATATTCACCCATCTCCTGCTTGCCGGAATTTAGCTGCAAATACCCAGTACAACAGCAGTAACAACTGCAGTCAGCTCTCAATTATCCCCACTAATGAAGGGGAGCAGTGGTGTGGAAAAACCCCAAGCAGAAGATGATCCCAAAGTCTGACACTGTGATGCATTATGCGTTCTGGCAATAGCTTTACCTTCCATGTTACAGAATCTTAGACTGTCAGAACAGAGCTAGAGGGAAGTTAAGAAATCATTTTGTCCAGAAATTTCAAACTTGATTTTTGGCAAGGTCACGATGGAGTCTGTGAGGTTATTTTCAATGTTCCAAAAGCCTAAATGGAATTACATACATGAACATAACATGCTGTGGATGGTTTGGTTTTGTTTCGGTAGATATGACTAAATCACTAATCTGTTTCAAGTCCTTCAAACTATCCCCCACTCGCCCATAGGGTAAGGTCAAAGATGCTTAGCTAGACACGAAAGACCCATTAGTCTTATGATCCATTAGAAATAAAATACCTCTTCTAGACCATGAATCAATACTCAGCCTTCAGGTCACATAAATCATGTGATTTTTTCCCCCACCTTTCTTTTGGCTTCTGCCACATTGATGCTTCTGATATGGATCAAGTTATGACAATCTTCTGCCTGACATGGCCCACATGACTTTATACTTCTCAGAGGAGTACACAAATACCTCAGGATGGCACACAGGCCCTTCCAATATGGCACCACCAGTGTCATCGACATTTACTTCTCTTTTCTCCTTCAGCCTCATAGGTTAGGATTTGCCCACCTCTGATACTTTGCTCAGAGCATTCCTTCAGCCTTTATTCTGAGTGAGAGTTCATACTTAGACCCTCAGAGAGGACTTCCTGAGACTGTAAGGTGATGGGAGGCATTCAATCCTTTGACACCAGTACTAGTCTTCAGTTTTCCGTCCTGTTATGGTATGTGCTAGTATGATCTATGCCTTGTACAGCAGGAACCTAGGTTCTAAGCAAAAGGAATACCTACCACAACAAAGAAAACAAAGATATACACGAGGAAATTAATGGTTCTTTTCTTCATGGAAGTTGGTGAATACTTAGAGGAACATTAAATTTATACACAAACCTGTCAAATGAACATATTCAGAGCACAACAAAGTAGATACTAGCCATGTAGTAAAAACTAAAACAAAATCAATCTCCCGACCTTGTTCAAAAGTTGACTATCTTCCTTTCTTGGAGATACAGTAAAATTCTTGATGTTTAGCCCAACTCCCAATGCCTGACCATCAGGGGCCATGTTATCTCTATCTCAGCACTCTGTACCTACCTACCTGTAATAGGGGTGGAGGTTCCTTTTGGGAGAGATACAGTAAATGGGAATTAAAGGAGAAGGTATGGTGTGCATCTAGAATGAGCCTGGCACATAGGAGATGCTCCCAAAAGGTTTGGTCCCCAGGTGACGGGGCACGTAATATATGGAAGATGACTGAGGGCTTATCAATCACCTTTGTGTGTCATTCCAAGTTGCTTCTAATTTGCAGGGCATAGATGAAACTGCACACTTATCTGTCTGTTATGAATGTAACAATGGCACTGAAGTAACCTAGGAAGTGTGTAGGACAAATGTGGAGTTAATCTAGAGAGCTGGCTTCAGGCCCATGGATTAGACTCTCACTGTTTGCAGACTACTCCAGAAGTTCTGTAGGGATGAATTACATGTTCACACAGAGGAGTCAAGTGGACTCCTAGTATTAGGGTAATATATAGCATGTTTAATTGGAAAGCTACAAGATTGTCTGAAAGGGCAAATGTGGTAGAAGTGTTCTATATACCTGTATGAAAAAAGAACTATGAAATCTATTGAAATTGTTCCAAGAAGGCAGGAGAAAGGGATGGGAACATCATAATAATCCCTATTGTATAACTAATAGGTGTTAATGAAAAATAGGCTTTCCTCAGCCACATGCAAGATAACACTAGAGCTTCTTATTGGAGCCATAGCCCCTGTTTGTGGCTTGTAGATCAAAGAAGCCCAGGAAATGACCCTTATTCAGGACACTCAGCCATGCTAGGGGAGAGCTGGCATATAACCAGACATTATTTTGTTTGGAGAATTTGGGGGGATGGAAGAGGATAAACAGAAATAACATGCATTTTAGCTATTTTTATGTGGACAACAGAGTGATGCTAATATCATCATAATGCTCTGTAACCATTGTATCTGTTTCCAAGATTCATATATGACACCCAACAAAAACTTTGAATCTGGGCTGGGAGTTTGGCCTAGTGGTAGAGTGCTTGCCTACCATACACAAAGCCTTGGGTTCAATTTCTCAGTACCACATACATAGAAACACTGGAAATGGTGCTGTGGCACAAGTGGCAGAGTGGAAAAAGCCAAAGGATAGTACTCAGGCCCTGAGTTCAAGCCCCAGGATTCGCAAAAAATTAAAAAAAAAATCTTTGAATCTATCATATGTAATTCTGTAATTCCTACTGCTACCATCTCTGGTAATTCTCAGTTACTTTTTTGCCTCCATACATGTACCTGCTCTCCCTGTTACTTTTTTATTAAAAGATTTAACTGACACTGATTTTATTACATCATATTTCAGATGTTAAGTTTAACAAATAAGTATTCAAAAATAGAGACTCTATATGCAATCACTGGCACATAAATTTAAGAACAAATTTAGAATTAAGCTGAGACTTAGTATATCATAGATACATATTAATCTATATATCAATATGACTATAGAATATGTATATACCTTCATAAATTTGTTTATATAGTTATATTTGTATCTCTAAGTTCATGTCAATGACCTTGAGTCCCTGAGTCATTGCTCCTGTACAGTATAGATCTAATATCCACATATCAAGGAGACCATGTGCCTTTTGTTCCTCTTGTCTTGGTTTATCTCACACAACATGATTTTCTCTAGTTTCATGCACTTCCCAGTGAATGCCATTATTTTATATTGTCTGGTGGCTATGTAGAATTCTATTGTATATATGTACCACATTTTTTTGCATCCATTCACCTGTAGTTCTCCCTATTATTTTTAAATCAAGTTCACTTAGGTATAATTTATACACAAGGAAGTGTATGCATTTTAAATGTGTAGTGCCATGATTTTTGCCAAGCACATTACACCCAGGTGAACTATCGAACATTTCTTTGGCCTAAACAATCGCCAAGTTCGTCCCAGTGCCAACAGTCACATCTGCTTTCTACCATCTCAGTCTAAATTTGTAAACTCCTAGGATTTCCTGCAAAGAGAGCCTAACCGACCTCTCCATGACCATATCTTCCCACTCAGAAGAGATCAAAGTAGCATGGCGTTCCATCTGTTAATTCCTTTCCTGCATGATGACACCGAGGCTCTAAGGGTGACACATCACATTCCAGACAGTAGAAAGCCACAAACTAGTTTGATCTCCGTTTCTGGTCTTATTTACTCCTTTCCTTCACCTATTTCTGGCTCTTTTTTTTGCCAGTCCAGGGCTTGAGCTTAGGGCCTGAACACTGTCCTTGGACTTTCTCAAGGCTAGAGCTCTACCACTTGAGCCTCAGCACCACTTCTGGCTTTTTATCGATGTATGTGGTACCGAGGAATCGAACCCGGGTCTTCATGCATGCTAGGCAAGCACTTTAACCACTAGGCCAAACTCCTGGCCCATATTTCTGGCTCTTTTAGCATGAAGTATAAGAGTAAATAAATTCCTATATTGCATTATAACAAGACTATCCTGGAAGCCATCAAAATAAAGCCCACAGATATGAGGTCAGCACTACATCATGCAGTCTCCTTACCGAGTGAGCTCATTTGTGCCCAAGCTGGGGAGACTGGATGAGGGATTTGGGAAAGTTAGAGGATGCTAAACCCAAATTTGAGGACAGACAAAAGCTAGGAGAGGAGCAAGGCCAGGCTCCTCAGTATGCCCCTGTGCAGATAGCAATTCTACCCTCTCATTTTTGGCCCACTTCAGTGGCTTCCACTTGCAGGGCTCAGCAATTGGAAGAGGAGCTGGTAACCAGATTATGGCAAATTTCAGACTGAAATGTACTATTGCAAGCCATGTTGACTAAGTGATGAAAAAATGTATTAGATGTGGAACCAGAAAGATTTCATCAATCTTCTTCTACACATGATAAACTTAGGCAAGTATTTCTGGGCTTAGTTTCTTCATCTGTAAAATGGGGTTCACACTATCTACTTCATGAATAAGTGAGCTCAAAGAACACCACTCATTTTTAAGTATGATGGGAGTGCTACAGTTTGTTTGAAAGTCTGGCTATTGGGGTAGGACATTCTTCAGAAGGCAGGATGGATTCTGTTAAAATCATTAACTTCCTAGGGTCTCTGGTACTGAAAACTGTTGAGTGAATACAGAAATGTCCTATTTATGTTCTAGGATTGCGTCTACATACATTCAGATCAGTATTTCATTTCCTCATGAATATTCACATCATCAAGATGATGTGAATGAACAGTCAGCTGTGCACACACATACATCGTCTATTTTGACTCTGTTCTGTGGCAGATGAGAACATTGAGGTTGTTGACATCACAAGAGGCTGGAAATGGCTGAGCAGGCTCTTCCACTCCAAGAGTGGGTACTGGATCTATGCAGGTCTGATGGTCCCTGGGAACCCCAGGAAGTCAGCCTGATTTAGGGATGTCTATCTTCTTTGCTAGTTAGGAATAGGATAGCCTAAGGGGTGGATGCTGTTAGATCTTTTTTGAGAATTTGGTTTTTATTTTAATTCTATAGTTGGGTGATGACCTTGAGCAAGTTAGAGGATGTTAAAATGTTGCAGCTAGAAGGACCTGTGGGAATCATCTCACAGAAGAGGAAACTAAATGTCCAAAAGAAAGCTATCTGTCTTATATCACAATCTATTAGGTGAAAAGGATGCTGCGAAAGCCCAGTTGTCTTGGGCCTATTTGAATATACCTGGGTTATTTCGGCAGTGTCTTTATTCTAGTCTCATGTTCATCTTGGGACAAGTGTTCACCTCTCTATCTTACCTGTAATATGTATAAGTCAAGAATAATTAAAGTACTTAATTGCATTCCAATAAGGATGGAATTGAGGTGCTAGCAATTTAAAAATTCGTATTTTAGTCATAATAGAAACTGAAAAGCATTGTGATTACCTTCTAGAGACTGATTCTAGTGACAATGGTCAAATCTGTGGTTAAATCTGTGGTCAATAAACTAGTCCATTAACCAATTCTGGCAGCCATGGACTTGGTCCATAAAGTGTTATCAGAACACAGGTCTGCATCCTTGTTTCTGCATCGGTGTTTATGGATTTCCTGCTGTTAAGTATAGAGTGGTTATGACAGATGATATGGCCCACAAAACAAGAATAATAGAAATTATCAACCTCTGGTCTAGATAATCTGAAAACCATATTGGAATCTTCATATCCAACTCTCTCTTTTGACCTCCAAAGGCTATATTCAGTGTGACATCACTATTGATTGTTATAGAATGTTCTATGCATACCTGAAGCTCAGTTGTTCTCACAGTCAACTTGCCTTCTTTCAGCTCAGTCATGCCACTCTGTCACCCACAGCTCAGTGACTGGCTTCATCTATTCCACAGCAGGATCACTTGTACTTATGCTCTTTTCTGCATCTTCTATGTCCCTTCAGTTTTAACATCCTGCCAAATCCATCTCTTGACACTGAGACATCTCCCAAACCAAGTAGTCACTGCCTTTGTGTAGACTTTGGTCACCCTTCTCACTTATCCACTGGGGGACATCAGGGGATGTTTCCTTAAGAAGGCCTGAGGAACTGGGGCTCCAAAAGTTTCCATTAGACTTATTTGCCTATGATTCATATGCCCCCCAAAAAGATTATTAACAAATTAATGAGTCTGTTGTGTTTAAAAACAGAACACTGATAATGATCCCAAATTATTTTTTATTTTCAAATTTATGAGCCATTTCCTATCATTTGATTCTTGGATACTGTGGAAAGGAAGTTACTGAAATTCATTGCAATTCATCTGAGAGAAGAAATACTTGCCTAAGATTACTTGTACTGCATCCATATTCAGACTCCAGACCCTTGACTGGAGTCTTCTTTTTTGAAAAAAAAAAAAGGTGTTTTGGTTTTTTTTTTTCCTCCCAAACCATTTGAAGTTCAGCTTTCTTTCCTCTTACACACTGAAATCTACCAGGTAATACTTTATATGTCTTGGGTTTTAAAAAATGACAGCAACTTATTATTTATGGCAGTATCTATTGTTACAAAGGGAGACAGACCAAACAATTCCTATTGTTACAGATGCTACTTTGACTTGACAGCTGGGAAAGTCTGATAGGCAGTTTATTTACTTAGCCATTTAACCAAATAAATGTTTTCATTTTTCTTTCATCTCTTCAAAAGCTAACATTTCACCCTCAGAATTGCTCCAGCAACACACATCAGTGAAGTATAAATTACCTGCCATTCCCACACCAACCATTATAATATTATTTTGGGTCTTTTTTTTTTTGCCCCTGTTGACTCACTTTTTCAAAGACATGTGATTCTCCCAGATGGGAAGCAGAAGAGGAACAGTGAAATAATTGAAGATATTTTCCTTTATTGCAAACACAGAAATGTTTAGGATTGGCTCTGAAGCCTCTCCCCTTGGGGATGGAGCCTGTCTGTTTCGTCTTACTCTGGAGCAATATAGCTTTAACTTATCAACAGATGTCATCCCTATTTGCTCAGAACTGTGTGGCTATTTCTAATAAAAAACAGCTGGAGATAATGCTTTCAAGAGTAATAAGAAGGTTGAAATTCTTGCTTTCCCATGTTATGAAATTGGAGGGTGTGTGTGTGTGTGTGTGTGTGTGTGTGTGTGTGTGTGTGCAGGAGGATAGGGAATAAAGCCACAGCCATAACTCTCTCTGCATGCTAACCCTTTCCTAAATGTCCAGAAAGGCAGGAAGAAATTGAAGTCAGTAAATTTGCAGTGTGTGAAGGGTGTGGAGATACAGATGGCAAGTGGTATGTGCTGGCTTCCCCTGTGGTGTTGTAAGGGATCTTCCTGCATGGCTGGCACCAATCCCCTGGCACACAGTTCTTCACAGGGACCGGTGAAATGGCCATGTTAAGCTTAGAAAAGGGGTCAACTACTTCATCAATGATTGTAGTCTGGTTTTCCTAGGGTTTGGGAGGGGACTTAACATTTACATATAAATCTGAGCTCTGATGACTCACACCTGTCATCCGAGATTGGAAGAACACAATTTAAAGCCAGCCTGGGCAGGAAAGTCCAAGAGACTCTTATCTATAATTAACTACCAGAAAACAGGAAGTGGGGCTGGGGCTCAAAGGGGTAAAGCACTAGCCTTGAGCAAAAGAGCTCAGAGACAGCGCCTAGACCTTGAGTTCAAGCCCTTTGACTGACAACAAAGCAAGTTTTACATATAAACCTAATTCTTATGATTTCTGGATGTGAGAGGTGGCCTGTTAGGCTCAAACTGGATCATTGTGATTATAAGAGGAGGCCAGGTGAACAGCTATCAAACAATTATGCCCATCATACCAGGCTTTTTGAGGCATATTGAAAATTAGTTACCTGGACATGCATGGTAGCAAAGTAAAACCACCTCAATCAAGATGCTCATATGAAAACAACAAAACAAAATAACTTTGGGCTCAATAGCCTGTTCAACATAAGAGCTAAAATCCAAGGTAGCCACTATTAAATTAATCTATATGATAATGATGATGGTTGTAAGGATGACAATACTTACAGTGATAATAATAACAGTGCTGTTGGTGGTGGTGGTGGCAGTGATGGTGATGGTATTGATGGGGATAGTGGCGATGATGATGATGATGATGATGATGATGATGGCATTGTTTATGGTTGTGATGATGGTGGTAGTGATGGTGGTGACAGAGGTGCTAGTGATGAGGGTGGTAACTGCAGTGGTGGTGGTGACGGTGGTGATGGAGGAAACTGGTGATGGAGGTAGTAGTTGTGGTGGTGGTGGTGGTGGTAGTAGTAGTGATGACTATTGTGGGGTTGTGCTGGTGACCATGTCAGAGGTAGTACTGGTGATCAGGATGATGACGACAATGGTTTTGGGGATGATGACAGTGGTGCTTATGAGGTGATGGTGATGTTGGTGGTGGTATAGGTATGGTAGTGATCGGGGTGGGTCTTAATGCAGGTGACAGTGACAGATGTGGGATTGGTGGTAATTGGGGTGTGATGAGGAGGATGATAGTGATGTTGGTGATGACAGTTCTCTTTTTCAGGTGCATTCTATGTGCCAGATATTGAACTAAAATTCCACGTGCATCATTTCACTTAGTTCACACAAAAACCCTCTGAGGGCATTATTTTTGTAAGTATTTTTCAGATGAAGAACATACGATGAAATAAGATTAGAGAATTGTCATTAAACTTCGGCAGAATCACATAGCCGAGCAGTGGCGGAGCCAGAGGCTGAAGCCACACAGCATCACAGCAAACACGAGACTTTCTTTTTTCACATTAAGTGCTCAGGGTCTGTCTCCATGTTAGAAACTTGGTGTATGTTCATATCTAGGATAATATAAGCCTGTTCTTGAAGAGAAGATGGAAAACAAAAACAAAAACCATATTTCTCCCCCCCCAAAAAAGGATAGCTCTTGCCCAAGATGTTCCTCTAGTAAGTGGTTGAGGTAGGATTTGAACTCCAGTTTCACATCCTGCGCCTCTGGAACAATACTGTACTATGTCATTTCAGAACTCAGCCATGGTTAGGGGTGTCCTATGGTGCATCAAATACAGCTTGCGTAATTCCCTCAAGCTGAACAGGCTCAGGAGATGAAGGCTTGATAAATCAATCAGCAAATAGTGTAAGTCACCTTTGTTTTCTAGAACAGCTTCAATTTTAAGATGATGTTAACTGCACTCCTGATGAATGGCTCTTGTCACCTCCTGTTCATTCATCAAATTTTACAGGGCAATGTTGAGTATATGAAGTTCAACATATGCAAGATGGAGAAAATTTCTTGGGGGAATATTCCCTCGTGCCTCTCTTTTCCTCATGTTTCCACTCTGCCTTTAAGAGGCCATCTCCTCAAAATAATAGGGCAAGACTAATGCCAGTCCTGGGCTTGTGCTCAGGGCCTGAGCACTGTCCTTGGACTTTCTCAAGGGTAGAACTCTACCACTTCTGGCTTTTTTCTATATATGTAGTACCAAGGAATTGCACCCAGGTCTTTGTGAATGCAAGGCAAGCACTCTGCCACTAGGTCAAACTCCTGGCCAATTTTTTTAAAAAATAGGTATCATATGTTTTCTCAATTGCATAATGTATTTTTACATGTTATTGTATAATAACATGTAATGATATATCATGTAGAATAACATGATAACATGGTCAAATATGCACATTAAGTTCTTTAATAATAAAATATATAACAAATTATACTTGCCAGACATGGTATTAACTTTCAATAACTTTCAAAATAAGTTATGCATGAACTGAGAATTATTCTGAGCTTGCATTCATGAGCAGTGGGGAACTGTTTACCATTTTAGTGGCTCTGGCTCTGATAATGCTGTTCAGGACTCAAAGAATGAGCTCTTTGATTGCAGTCTTGCAATCTTATATGTTTATGAAAAAAAAAAACTAGGGAAGGAACTTAAAGTCAAATACAGTTATCAAGGAGTAACCTTAGAAATCATGTGTGTGTGTAACAAGTTGTACTTCTGTCTTCTGAGGAAGCCTCCTTACATCTGCTCGTCTTTCTTTCCATCAAATCAGAGGTATTGAAATTCAAGTGCCAAGAACCACTTCTAGGCAGTGTAAGTACACCTCTCTCAAAGTAGCTGCTGATGGAATCTCAAGTGATTTGGTGACAAACCACATAGCACAGCACAGGTGCAAAGAGCAAGCCTCAGAAGTGACAGCTTTATGTCTTTGGGCTTGGAATTTCCCTGACACCTTAGGAGAGGTCCTATATAAAAAGGGCTACTAGGATCTTACACCTACATCAATCTCATTTCAAACATTGCTTATTTGCTTGTTTTCTTACCTTATAGTGTGACTTCTTAGTGTATTTTATTGGTGACCTCTTTAGTTCTGGGGCATGGAGGCAAATGCAGTGACATTTTGCTTAAAAGACTGAAGCACTTTTGGACCACTGAGAAATTTTTTCTCACTAAGTAATAATCAAGATGTGTAGAATATGTCCATTCCCAAATACTTTTGGAAATTCAACCCATATTAAATTGGGTTGATCAGGACTTATTCTAGCCCAAACGTAATCTCACCATAAGGCATTAATAAAACAATAAAATAGAGCAACATTTTCCCACAGGTCTACTTCCTCGTGTAAGGCAAAGGTCATTCATCTATGACAGTATAAAACAGAGTAGAAACTAGGCTAGGAGAGATGCTACAAACATTCATGATATGGCACAAGCAAGAAAGGATGGTGCAAACATCAAAACGTCATTCAGGCCTGGAAGGATGGAACAAGCACTGGTAATACGAACAAGCATGGAAAGGTGGTTTACTTTAGGGTATATAGCATGGACAAGGAGAGACGGTATACATGTTGGTAATACACACATCCACTGGGAATATGATCTTGGAAGTGAGCAAAAGGGATAGTAGCAGGCTAGAGGGTGAATGGAGTTAAAAAGGACAGATACATACCCAGACCTGTGCTATCTAGCTACTGGCTTGTGGACTTATATGATCACCACTGGGCTCACCACTGGGTTCCCCAAATGGATCACTGCTGGAGGAAGCCTGTGATCCATCAGGCTAGAAACACAAGAAGACAATACTTTTTTTTTCTTTTTCAACAACTGAAAATACAAGACAACCAAAAATATTCTCATGCAGCACATACAATCAAGCTACTTAAAGGAAGGGGCAACACCAGTCAGAGGGTACCACCCCACAATTCCAAGAGCATTCAACAATTTCATCGGTGGATAGCATTTCTTTTTAAGCAGCTGCCTTTGAATATAAAAGAGAGCCCCTCCACCAACCCTTCAGCACTTCAGAGGCTGAGACCACATTCTCTCCTATGGAAGCTGCTTCATGTGTGGTCTATTTCAGGCATAGAAGTCTTACTATTAAGGAAAAAATCCAATGGAAATGGGGAGCTGGTCACTTACAGCTTCCTGCTCTTCACTTTTGCTGGGGCTCTCAAAGCCTTCTTCAAAGATGTCATCTGCGGTTGGATCACTGGCATGGGATACAGAAGATTTGGACGGAGAGCTTTGCCTGGGGGCTGGGGTTGGAGCTACAGAAAGAACAGGCCAAACAAACAAACAACAAGACATCTTAATTGCCCATTACCACCATGTATATCCCAAAGAAACCTCGGGGGTTTGCTTATCTACAAATCAAGTCATAAGACTCCTCTCCCCACCCTAAATCAAATAAAATGTCTGACTGCCTCTCCTGTACATGTGTATCTTGTACGCTTTACACACTTTATCACGAGGAAAGATGTCTGTCTATTCTGATGGGCAATGCAGCAGTCCTTAGGGGATGGAGATCCTTGGACCATCCTGCAGGAACATCCTGCAGGAGCTTGTGAGAGTCTATCCTTGGAAACCAAGGACCAAATATGTATCCCAAACTGCATTTGAACAACCTGTGCAAGGGATTCTGATGCATGTGCCTTGAGAATTACAGCTTGCTTCCTTTTCTTTCATGAGAGAGCACATTTTGTGCCTTGTATGTGTCAGACACTGCTAGACATGCAGAGACAATATCTCTAAACCCTCATAAAATGTCTTGGAGGTGAAGGTCATCCTAGTTTTTTGGAGAAGGAAAACTGAAGGTTGTGACTGTGTTTACGGTAACTGGTAGAACTTGGCTTTGGATTCTGGCATAAAACAGGGTGCTCACAAATATGTGTTGAATAAAGAAAGGTCTCCATGAACTGGGACAAAGGGTGTTTGTAATGACCACTTTTCAGGGGACAGTGGATTCTGTAAGAATGCAAATTCACTTGATTGATTTTGACACATTTTCCTTTTTCATCTGTTCTTGAGGTTAATAATTAATATATTGGAAAATGCATGTCTAATAATTCTAATGTAGCATAAAACATACTTAGTCCCAAGTGAGGAAATGAGATGGCTTGATTTTGTAGCTGAGAAGCCATGCCATGGGAGTGTTGTAACTTCCCAGAACTTAGAAAATCTGGAATCTTAATCCAGACAGTGAGTGATTATAATACTTGGTGTATACTTTTTACCCCAGTAAACTTGTATTTAGAATAATGATATTATTTCAAATCCTAATTATCTACAACATGCCAATAAGGAAAGAAAAACTTTCCATAGTCCTTATATAAACAAACACATGCTGTTCTTGTATATTTGTCCCACAGATGTTACAAGCACCAGCTCAGAGCTGCTCAGGGCTATGAACTATAAGCCGTGAGCTGTGGGATCTGTGTGACACAGCTCAGTCCAGCTGCGCTATTCTGTTTCTGTTTGAGGTTCATTTTGGATATAACTGATCTACTCAAAACATCCTCAAAGGGACACTGGGAGGTAAGTGGATATACAGATTGGTTTCATTCATTTTCTTTCAAATGCAATTAAGTTGTTTCATTTGAAAGGAAATATGGAAGAGTGAATTTGACTGAAGTACATTATATGCATAGTGTAAATACCACAATGAAACCTCTGTATACAATTAATGAACACTAATGAAAAAACAGAAAAGGAGGCTTATAGTTCATGAGATGCCTTCAGAATAAACTAGTTACAATAGGATTAAAACTATATAAAAAAACCTGGATGGGTAGATGTTTAATAAATATTAGCTTAATTGGATTTTCCTTTTTAGAAACAGGGTCTCCTTCTGTGGCTGAGTCTTGAACTTGAGGCCCTCCTGCCTCAGTCTCCTGAGTATAGGAATGACAGGCACATTCCATCATGCCCCGCTAGCTTAACTGGATTCTGAATTGTGTTTGAATTGGTTTATTGCTTACCAAAGCCTGAGAACCCAGGCTGAGCTGCCAATTTTGACAGGTTATTGCTCATACTTACCCAATGAAATCAATGGAAAACTAGAAGTGTATTTATGCAAGAGCCTTAATCTTTAGGAAGTTTTAACAGGGCTTCTCGATCTGAAGCAAATTCATCCCCAGAGAACATTTGGCAAGGTCTGAAGTAATTTTTGATTGTAATGACTTTACAAAAAGGATGAATAGGAAAGTGGAGCTTTCAGCTCAAAAGGTAGAGCTGTGGCCCTGACCAGAAAAAGGTCAGGAAAAGAGATAAAGCACCCAAGTTAAATCCCCAGAACACACACACACACACACACACACACACACACACACACACACACACGAGAAAAAGGAGGGATGAATATTATTTGTACCACCCATGTGGTACAGGCCATAGATAGGGCTGACATCTGAGAGTTAACAGTACAGCAGCCTATAACAAAAAAATTATCTGGCTCCAAGTATTAGCAGGGGCAAGGTTGCACAATTCTGTTTTAAAGCATAACTGTAACTGGGAGCTGGCGGATCATGTCTCTAAACTTAACTGCTTTGAGGATTGTGGTTTGATTGTGACAGAAAAGTCCATAAAACTGTTAGCTCCAACAAACTATCAAAAAGCTGGAAGTGGATCTATAGCTCAAGTGGTAGCGTGCTAGGCTTTAGCAAAAAGGAAGGTCATAGATAATGCCCAGGGCCTCAGTTCAAGCAAGCCCCAGAACTGACACAAAACAACACACACACACACACACACACACACACACACACACACACACACACACACACACACACACGTGCAGGCACTTTAACTCATTTCATTTACTACACCTGTTCTCTCATGCCTCTCAGGTACTACGAATAATGTAAGTGGGAATGATGAAGACATTGCCCTTATATTCAAAGAACTTATTTTCTGCTTCTGTTTGTTTCTGACCCCAAAGTTTATTGAAAAGGACACATTTTTTTCTTTTGGTATTTCCGCCCCCCCCCTTGGAACTGGGGCTTGAACTCAAGGGTTGGGATCTATCCCTTAGGTTGTTTGGCTCAAGGCTGGCACTCTACCATCTGAGCCAACAATCTACTTCTGGCGTCTTTGGTGGTCAACTGGAGATCAGAGCTTAATGGATTTTCCTTTTTAAGCTAGCTTTGAACTGGGATCCTCAGGTCTTAGCTTTCTGCATGGCTAGAATTATAGACATGAGTCACCTGGGAGCACAACATATGCTTTTAAAAGATATTGGTTGCCCTTTATGTGTGACTGTTATTTCTTTAACACTTAACTTTTCAATTCATCCCTCTTCATTGAAACACTATGAATCAAATAAACAGATATTTCCCCAGAATGTAGATGTTCTGGCTGGAGTTAATGTTATTTTTTTAAATACACATGAAAGCAATTCGTTTTGAAAATTCCTCCAGGAACCTGGCTGAAATGACACAATCTAATTGCATTAACATTAGGATTGTTTTTAACAATTGAGGACACTGCCCAGGCAGTGATCTGTCACTGATGACAGCAATGAAAATGCCCAATTCATTGTAGCATGAGTCACTTTTTTCCTCTTATCAACTGTCAAGCCACAAGCCAAGTCATCGGAACAGCTTTTCTAAATTGTGTCAAACAAGCACAAGAGTGATCAAGTGTGTCTGAATTGTCGCTTGGCTGCATGTGTTCAGTTTTCTTGCAGTCTACAGTAAGAAAGTGAGGTAGGGCAAAATCACTGGATGCTGGGACTAGAAAGAGGTGCCAATCATCCAACAAATTCACTGAGTTTCAGAGAAGTTGTGTACTAAAAACTTGGCCTGAACCAGAAGGAGAGCTGTGGCTCAAGCATTATTAGTCTTTAGCAAAAAGAAGAAAGGTCTTCCTTTATCACAACCGGAGTTGGAGCCCAAATCTTGTTTTAACCATCACAGCTAAACAGTTTTACAGATGTGTAGCCCTGCTTTCATTTTAATTCTGGAAGAGTACTGGTGGCTCATGTCTGCCATCCTATCTGAAATTGTGGTTCAAAGCCAGACCAGGTAGGAGATCCATGAGAGTCTTATTTCCAATCAGTTTACTAAAAGATAGAAGGGGACCTGTGGCTCAAATAGTAAAGTGCCAGCCTGGAGCTTGAAAAAGCAAAGTGATAGTACCCTGAGTTGAGGCCTCAGTACTGGCACCCAAAAAAAATTCCTGATCTTCTAAACTTTGTTCTGATGTATTTTTGGATTTATACTTTCTATTCATTTTCACTTCAGAGAACGGGTGCATGGTACATATACAAATGAACAAACTAAGTCAAAGATCACCATGACATTAGGAAAAATGCCTGGTTTGTGTTCAGTCCTACCACTTTGTCTCGCAGTGTCATTATCTGTCAACTATGTCAAATAAAACTTGCCATCAGCATTGTCACGAGTACCAAAATAAGCCTGTGAGCATATGGAAGCCTGTGAGCAGATGTTGTGAGTGGAACTTGGGTTAGTAACTATTATGATTGACAGAGGTAGAAACAAAAAGCCTAATGCGTGCAAGTGAGATCCATTTGCTGAATAGTGGCCAGACACAAAGGTCTCCCACTGGGTTTTATGGCTCCAGGGAAAGGACTCACGTGAGTTGGTAGATGGCGTGGTGGAAGTCACAGGTGTCAAATTCAACTGGGAGATGTCGAAGTCATCACAGTCGTCCGTGTCCTGTGCCACCCCGACTTTGCTGAAGTAACTGGAGAAGGCCTCTGAGGTACAGGTGAGGGAGGGCTGATCAGGTTTGCGGGAGGGCACGGGTGGAGGTTGGACCATCTGGAAATCTTTAAACATTTCCTTCCCCATTTTCTGCCTGGACTTGTCGCTCTGTGGACTTGACCTGGCCGAGTCACTCGTGCCTGGGACGGTTGCAAGGGGAGTGAGGGGACCTTGGAACATGGCGGCTGGCAAAGGCAGAACAGTTTGTGTGGGCATGAAGGCGGCTGGCGGAAACTGCCCGGCCACAGTTGGCCAGGGCTGCTGAGTGGCAGGAAAGAGACCTGGCTGGCCCCAGGCGATGGTCTGAGCCCCTGGCATCACCTGAGCGACTGGTGGCTGAGCACCCATGGCGATCTGCTGTTGGACGAGGGGCTGCTGGCCCCAGAAGGATGGGAGGACTGCGCCCATAGCAACATAACCTAAGATGGGGAGAAACAAAGAATGGTCAGACAACGTGGGGAAGAATTCATAGATTTAAGTGACTGACAGAACTGTACCAATTTTTTAGAAAAAGCTAGACTGTTCGCTCAGACCAGAAATGCCAGGAAGAAAGAAGACAACTTCTAGCCAGGCACTGGTGGCTCAAGCCTATAATGCTAGCTACTCATGAAGCTGAAATCTGAGGATCATGGTTTGAAACAAGCCCAGGTAGGAAAGTTCATGTAACTCTTATCTCCAATAAACCAACCTCTCAATTAAAGTCAAAGTTCAGCAAAATAGAATACGAGTGAGCAAGTACTTTAAAGGGGTAGAGTTGGGTAGGATGGACGGGAAAGGGGCAGATCAATGAAAAGGGGAAAAAGAGAGAATGCAGTAAAGAATCCAATGTACATCCTACAAAATCAAGAGTGAGGAAGGGGTGACTAGGGGAAGGATGAGGAGGGAGGAGTGCTGAAAGGAGTGACATTGTTCAAGATACATTGTATTTATAAAGTGCTTTGTTAAATGGCAAGTTATTTGTATAACTAAAGATAAATTTTTTAACGCAGACGTGGAACTATGGCTTAAATGGTAGAGTGTGGTAGTCTTAAGCAAGAAAGGAGCTAAGGCACACTGTCCAGGCATTGAGGACAAGCCCCATTACCACACACACACACACACACACACACACACACACACACACACACACACACACGAATACATGCATACATACAAGCATGCATGCATACACATATGAGAAATAAATAAAAATCTGAAGTAAAATATTCTAAGTCTTAAGCTGGGGCCATCTGCATGACACTGTATGATCACTTAGTGATTAATAAGTCACAGAAGGATCAGTGCCTTCACTGCATTTTTCTGAGGTCAATGGAACTCTAAGATGTCTAAGCACTATGAGCTCTGATGATTCTACTGTGGTAGAATCCTTTCTTGTTTGATCATAAGAAATTAACAGATGGGCTGTGCATTCTTTTCTCAAGAGAGCTATTAGCCTGTCTCTCTGGCTTCACGATATTGGTATCAGATCACAGTGCAAATTACCAGAAGAGAAAGAGGAGGTACACTATCATTGGGGACCATGTTTGGGGAAGGGGTAGGTCTCACTTGCTTTTCCTGCAGCCCATGTTGTCCCTAAGTCTTGGAACTATGTCTCTCTGGCCCCAGGACCTGATGCTTGCCTGAAAACCCTGCTGCAGCAGGCAGCAGTTGCACTGGATCCGAGGAGCCACTCAGTGGCTGCCAATGCAGCTAACCACACTTAAGTGCTTCTGCGGAGGGCGGTGGTACTGAGGAGCATACGCTTGTGCCGATGTGTTCAGCCTAATCCTGAACATCCTTACTGTGCATTGAAAGGAACACCTGCATTTCTGCCTTGCAGTGGGATTTTTTTTTCTTAAAGTGTTTCAAACTGCAATTTATTAACCAGATGCTGGCACCTGGGGACACCCACATTATTTAAAAGAAAAAAAAAAGGAAAACTAAACTTATAAGAAAAACATAGTAAATGAAGAGACTTTGGCACCTATACAGAACGTGTCTGGCATTTCTTGTCTACTACACTAGCACACTAGCTCATTCATTCATTCATCCATTCATTCATTTAAAAATACTCATCCAATGAAATTTCCATCTGTATAACTAATATAAGCTAATTTAGAAAAATTACCCATTCTGAGTACCTAGATATAATTTAGTCTGCAAGGACGCAATGAAAAACAAAACTGTTAAAAATTAAATGCCACCTTTAGTTAAGCTTATCTGGTGGGAAGCTGACTCTTGCAATAGGCCCCTGGGATGGGATGGCGTCACAGCTACATTGTTACTGTGCCTTTAATTTGTGTGGGAAAAATTGCAGCACCATGAGTGCGGGTCCTGGTACTGTGTAGGAGCAGCAAAGCTTGGGGACATGATGGGTAGTATGCAAACATCTGCTGAATATTCCTATGAAGGTCTCACTACACAAATCACTCATACAATCCTCTGTCCAGCTCTAGAATGTCCCCAAATTTATAGGTAAGTTCCTGGAGGCTCAGAAGACATTTAGTTAAGCATTTTTCAGTTGCTTCATGGCCAAGTCTGAATTCACATTTGCATGCTCTCCAGGATACCAACATTTCCTCTGCCATAGCAGATGAAGACAAGACCTAAACTTCATTCTATGCATTAAAAAAGATGCTAAAGAGGTAAAGGAAAAAATAGAGAGAGAGGGAGAGTAGGATAAAATGTATATTCTACTTTAGAAGTCAGAGTAATAATAATAATTAGAATAACAGTTTTCTTGCACCTCTAGGATTGATGATGTGCCAGCATTTTTCAAGGAGCTTAATTTTATTTTCTCATTTAATTCTCATGGTATTGCTGCAAGGTAAGTACTTTTTTTCCAGACCAGTTATAAAGATGAAAAAGCTCTGGCTCTGGCAGGTTAAGTAATTTTCCAAGAAGCCTCAAGCGTATTCCAAACAAATGGCTGAGCCAGGTAGCCAGTCATCCTTTTATGACATCACCCAGCTCATTGTTCTTCTCTTTGTCACTGGTTGGACAATTAGTGATAGCCAAGAGACTTGTATAATACCAATGGAAGCTTCTTTTCATAGTTCATAGAGCAAAAAATAAAAAATATGCTAGTTGAAATCAAGTTTAGACTCGAATTCTAAAAATTGAAGTCTCAGGTAATTTATTTTTTTAACTACTAGAAATAGCATCTTCATAGTTTGCAATAATGGTTGGATAAACAGCAAATGTAAATCCAGTCATCAAAGCTTCTAATCAGGTACAAGCTTGGGAGAAGCCATGGGCAGGTCCTCAGACAGTGTTCAAATGTGAGTTCTGGGAAGAGCTACAAAATTGCATCTAATTTCATCTTCTTACTTATAGAGAAAGCCATGGAGGTAAAGAGAGACTACCTTGTTCCTCTGGACCCTAAAGTTAGCTTGATTCCTGTGGCTTCTAAAAGTTTACAATGATCCATTGGCTCATAAGGAATGATCATTTTAGAACAAGATATAAAATTTCAATTTACTTACAATAAAAGAACTGTTAGTATTTGAAGATAATAATTTACTTTTAATACTATTAAGAGCAATTATTTATTTTTAAAATGTAAGGTTATATTGTATCTAAAATGTTCTAAGTCATTGCTGTTTATAGGAATGAAAGTTAAGAATGAAAGATTAAGTCTTAATACTCTTTCAGGTTCCCATGTATGTAAAGACACCTAAACTCATTCACCTTTGACCATTTCCAAATGGAGTAGATGGACTACCTGAAGTGCCTGTTGCCATGGAAACACAGAGTCACCCAGGGAACTCACATATTCAGAAATCACCTATGGTAATGCTACTACTACAGATATTTTCACCGTGGTGTGAAATCAGTACACATTGTCTAAGGAATCTTTGGAAGACAGGAGCAACACTTTCTAAATTGCTTGGCATCTCATGGTCCTCTCAATGAACTGTTAGCAGTTTTTTCTTGTCCCATTGCAGTCAGCCATATGTATAAGGAATCTCCCTTTCTCTGAGTCAGTCCCAAGTGAAGCAGACCCCTTTCCACCATCTGGTATGAAGTGGTGGTGTATGGCCAGCTGATTCCTCTCCTCTCCTGCTCACTAACTGCTCTCCTCATTGAGGTGGATGAAAGGAAATGGATCTGTGCTGATTTGCATGGTTGTGTGTGAGCCATCTCCTCCAATGCTATATATTCAAGCCAACTGTAATCTGTTAGGTAGAAGACACTGCTGAGTTCTAGACATCAGCTTAGCCAAGTTTTGAGGGCCAAATCTCTAACTCCCTACCCTCATGGCAACCTCTCCATCTCCCCTCCCACCGGAACCATTACACGAAAGACTAGAGGTTCCTTTGGTAGGACTGAATGACTAGCACAGTCAACCCTTTCCCTCTCTGGGTCAGTAAGGCTGAAATGAGGAAGGGAAGAAGACAAGAAAAGCTTACCTGAGGGTACAGCAGCAGTGCCAAAAGATACAGAGCCAAACACATCTGCACTTGCCGGAAGTGTCTGGGATGAAGACGGGAGAAAGGCATCACCTGGAGTTGCAGGAGTCTGTCAGAGAGAAGTGAGGCACATGTGACATCAGCTCAGCACAGGAAGTTGGGACAGGAATGGGGCCTAAAGAAATGAGCCACAGTCCAGGCAACATATGGACTGACCATGATGGTGACAGAGACTTAGGTCTGTAGAACAGGTAAAATGATACCTCTAGTGATGGTGATGACTAAATGAGACCATGCACTTAAACGATTTATCTCATTTAGCACTATGTACATAGTACATGCTCAGCAAACAATGGACAATATTATAAATCATTTCACCTGAGCCCTAAC
Source organism: Megascapheus bottae (assembly GCF_031878675.1). Taxonomy (NCBI): domain Eukaryota; kingdom Metazoa; phylum Chordata; class Mammalia; order Rodentia; family Geomyidae; genus Megascapheus; species Megascapheus bottae. The sequence goes on along the minus strand of NC_143514.1, from coordinate 47,205,453 downwards.
CTCTGGTGACTTTTCAAGCGATCGAATTATTCCACAACCTCTGGCTTTAGACCATTAAACGTAGTCAATTCAAATAGAAATATACACACTGGAAACGTATTGTACATCTGACTAAGGGTTTGCCACTTAATGTATGGTTAATAAACAGTTGTAAAATTAAGAAAGACAGTTCATTCTTTATGAATGAACAGCACCATAACCCTTGTATCCTGGTGCCTTTCAGGCTCTTTCCTGAATAGTCATTTGCAAAAAAAAAGTATCAAGAAGACAACAAAATGATTGCATAGTTAGGAATGCTACAGTGTTCGCCCAGTCCAGGGTAATTCCAGAAAGCTCCACTACATAAGATTGTGGTTATTAATGTTAAAAATATCAAACTGAGTATTGGTATTTCACACTTTTAATCCTAGCTACTCAAGAGGTAGAGATTTGAGGACTGAAAAAGGAAAGCCAGCCCAATAGTAAAGTCTAGGAGACTCTTATGTCCAACAAAAACCAAAAAATAAAATAAAAAAAAACAGAAGCTAATCTGGCTCAAGAGGTACAGCTCTAGCTACAGGCAAAATAAGCTAAGGGAGAGTGCCTGGGGCTCTGAGTTCAAGACAACCACGAGTTCAAGCTTCAGTACCAGCACAAATAAACAAAAATTCATTCACTAGTTTTTCTCTTTTCTTTTTCTTCAAGGATCCACATTTTTTTTAAAACAGGCTTTTGCCTACAGCATACAAGACTGATGGATGCCATAATATTCTTGTTGTCTCCCTCCCTTGGGAAAGTCTGGGGCAAGCAATTAATCCCGAAACCATGGCAATTAGACAAGGCCATTTTTAGCCTAGCAGCTTGCTGGACAAGTAGCATTGTTCTGAGGATTATTAAATACCCATTTGAACTGAGCTTGGGTTCTGGGCCAGAAACTGCCATGCACTGCTGTGTTAAGTACTTTCACATAGAGTCAGCAGTGTTCTTGTCCTCTCACACCCCCCAACTCTCCCACAGGACTCAGTTTGCTCACCCTTATAATGCAGAGGCGTAAGAACTCTTCAGTCCTTCCTAGCCCCACCTATGGGCATAGGGAGGATATAATCTCTTAAGAGCTGACCATCTAGCTTCTCTGGGGAATGAGCTGTTTCATCCTCCCTGATGGATGCCTTAAACATCAGGTGTTAGGAGAAGAGCAGCTGTGCCTGGATTCCCTGGCAGCAGCTGTGGGCAATAGGGTTTCTGGCCATCTGTCCTCAGTGGTGAGGTTATGGCCCTTATTTTTTATATTCTGTGAGGCACATCTTGCCAATGAACCATAGCACCATCCCTCTGTTTGCACAACTGCTCAGAGCCCAGAGCACCAGCCCCCTCCCAGCAGCTTCAGCTGGCACAGCTGTGGCTCACTGCTCTCCACCCACCTCTGGGGAGTGGGCAGGGGCGGGGTTGGAGGGTCCCTCTCCGGTCTGTATTTTGCAGTGGCCACAGGGTTGCATTAGGATTCTGTTTTGCTTTGGCTTGAAGTCTATTTTTATGTTTCACTTGCATTTTCCAACGAGAGCTCCCTGCAATCTCTATCCTCTCACAATTCTGGCTGAAATGCTCTGACTGAGGTTCTGGCTGAGACTGATTCTTGAGTAGCTTAGGGAAGCACAGACATGTTCTTCAAGGCAGAAAGCTTTCTGGCTAGAGAGGCAGGCAGAACACAGGGCCAAGTGGGGAGAGAGACAGAAAGAGAGTAGGGGGAGGGAAGGAGAAAATGGGGAGGGGAATGGAGGCCTGCCTTTGTGGGATGACCACTACTGGGTGCAGGAATTGGGTATGCTCTGTGGAGATGTGGCATGCCACTCTGTGAGGTTCTTGCTTGTATCCCCAACTAGACCATGTGCTGTTTGTATGTAAGAACCATAATCTCATTCCCTGAAAAGCAAGCCAGACAATATCCTATCACTGCTAAATGCATAGTCTCAAGTCTCACTTTTCAAAAGAGAGGCATATATAATAATTCCTCCTTCTCTCTTTTTCTTTCTTCTTTTTTGTTGGTCGTGGGATTTGAATGCTGGGCCTGGGCACTGTCCCTGAGCTCTTCAGTTCAAATCTACCACCTTACCCCTTGAGCCACAGCATCACTGCTGGTTTTCTGGTGATTAATTGGAGATAAGTCTCACTGACATTAGTGCCTGGGCTGACTCTGAACTGTGGTCCTCAGATCTCAGCCTCCTGAGTAGCTAGGATTACAGGCCTGAGCCACCACGCCTGGCTTCTATCTCTTTCTTTACCAGGCAAAATTATTTATTTGCAGTAGATTTTTGTTAAGAGTTTTTCTTTCAAATATTTAAACTAGTCTTTAAAAACCAAGAATGAACTTATGGAATGGTAATCCTTCAGTGCATCTTAATTTTTTTAAATAAAAGATATTATCAACTTCCTGTAAAGTGTATGCATTTTTGGTCAGTCCTGGAGCTTGAACTCATGGCCTGAGGATTATCCCTGAGTTTCTTTTGCTTGAGGCTAGCACAGGAGGCACAGCACAACTTGCAGCTTTTTCTGTGTATGTGGTACTGAGGAATTGAACCTGAGGCTTTATTCATATTAGGCAAGCACTCTGCCACTAAGCTACATTCCCAGCCCCAAGCATTTTACAAATAGCAAAACTAAAATGTTATTCTTCTGACATGTTTTTAGGAAAAATCTCCCATGCTCCCATGAAACTGATTTCAATCACTGTCAGAATTCCTTTGAAATTAAGTCTGAGGACTGTTAGGTAAGGAACGCAAGATACACAGCTTGCAGGAGGCAGAGCTGAAACTCACTCTAGGCATCTTTCCTGAACAACCCAGATTTTCACCTGTGTGGGTAAGTAAAGATTGGAGAGCTGTGCATACTTACAGGGGGAGAGGTTATATCAGGAGGGGTGGACATGTCTCCAAAAAGTTCTAATTGGGTCACAGCCTGAAAAGACAAACAGAAAACTGTGAAACAGGAAAGTAGATGATACCAGGCCTGCTTTAAAACACTATGCTAGGAGGACAGACTTTCTCTCTTTCTTTGAGACTCTATAAATGGCAAGTCCAGCTAGTCCTCACCATTCTTCATGATCCCAACATCTTGGATGACAGAGAATCAATTTTTGCTTCAGTGTGTTCAGCCAATGTGGACCAACAGTCATGGCGGTAATATCACTTCCCCCTAACTGACCACCCAATGCCAGCACTATGCCTTTCCTCCAGGAAGCAAGGCAGTAATGACATCACATGGTGTTAGTTCATTTTTTTTTCTTATAAGTTCTTATTTTTTTCTTCACACATATAAGACACCTTTCACATGTCTAGGGATGAAAGGGATGATTTCACAGTCACTTTCCCGTGTGTGCTTCCCATCATGTGACCCCAGAGATGTAGAAATCATCACCCCCACAGTGGCAGATGAATAAATTGATTTCAAGATTTGAGATTTCTATGAATAGAGTATACTGCACAATCAAATGCACAGCTTCTGGAAGTGTCTACCTTGGGGATAAAAAAATGTCACTGGGGGAAAAGCAAGCATTCCATTTAATCTGAAGAAAGGCATCAAAACCAGCCCACTGTATACACTATCAATCATCCCAGAACTCGATCCCTGCAGACACAGGCTCATCTATCTTCCCATCCACTGTACCAAACACATGAGCAAGGTCAGCTACAACAGCCAAAGCACCTCTTTAAGATGTACTTAGAAATTAATCTGCATATGCATACAGTGACATAGACGATAGAGAATCTTTGGCCAGGAACCAAATGGCTTAACTTCATTATAAAAGGTATATAATCACATGCTTTGTGGCAAACCTGTCCTCTCTCGACTCATCTTTAGATCCTAAGTGGTAGCTTTTAATTGAGGAAATGCAAACACACCATGTAATAGAAGGTACCAGGAAAGTCCAGCTTTTTTGCTACACAGGTCTCCTGTGTAAGTCCAACTTCTCTGCTACACAGGTCTCCTGTGTAGGTATTGCGTTCTAAGCAGGCTGTGTCTAGATAACTCAGACTCATGCAAAGAAAACCATCTCCTTATGAGCAAGGGTTCTGGGCTCAGGCAGAGTTCTCACACAGGAGGGCATATTTTATGATTACAACTCTCCTGCCTGGGTGATAGAGAGGACAGTATCTTTCTAAAGTATTTACTGACAACATTGCAGGTTTAGCATCTGTCATCTGAAAATTCAAAATCCAAAATGCTCTGAAATCCAAACCTTTCTGAGTGCTGATACAAAATGTCCGATGCAGAGATTCCACAGCTGGAACCCCATGTGACAGGTCACATTTTAAATGCAAGCACGTTGAAGACACTGTACAAAGTTATGGACCTTCAAGTTATGTGCACATCTACATATGAAACAGAAATGACTTTTGTGTATGGATTTTGATACTACCCCCAAGGTTATCTCCTTCAGGTTTATAGGCTGAATTCCAAAATCAAAAATGTTTGGTCCTGGCCAGGAGTTTAGCCTAGTGGTAGTGTGCTTGCCTACCATGCACAAAGACCTGGGTTTGATTCCTTGGTACCACATACATAGAGAAAAGCTGGAAGTGGTGCTGCGGCTCAAGTGGTAGAGATCTAGCCTTGAGAAAGTCCAAGGACAGTGCTCAGGCCCTGAGCTCAAGCCCAGGACTGGCCAAAGAAGGAAAAAAAGAATGAATGAATGAATGAATAAATAAATAAATGTATGTATGTATGTATGTATGTTTGGTCTCAAGCATTTCCAAACAGTGACATTCCACCCACAGTATAACTTGTCTTGAAGTTTTAATTTTTTTTAAAAAAAACAAAGGCCTAAAGAACTCTTTTTGCTGAGAAAAAAGTTCTTTCTTGGGAATTCCCTGTTGCTTGATCTTCCTCATAAGCGCTAAGATTGAATAACAGTACCTGGCACACTGGAGGTTCAACACATATTCACTGATAACCACACAATATTCTTCCCAAAAACCTTGAGCAAGCAAGGTGCTGAGCGCTTTGCTAAGTTCTGGGACTACCATAACAAGAAATGTCAAATCCCAGCCTGCAGGGAGCTCTTGTTCTTGGAGAGCAATGCAGAGATATAGATCATTTCTAGGTAATATGGAAGGAAGAGGAAGAGGGATCTCAAGATGGAGTCTTGGGATGTGGAAGCACCTAAAAAGGGTAAGAGGAGTTTGCCAATGGCCAATGCCTGTGATTGTAGCTACTCAAAGGGCTGAGGCTTAGAGGATCATAGTTCAGAACCAGTCTGGTTTATTCAAACAGCTAAATGCTGGACTGGTGGCAGGGTTCAAGTGGTACAGTGCCAGCTGTGAGTAAAAAAAACCAAGCAAGAGCACAAGGCATGTAGACATGCAAGACAACAACAAAAAGGTGGTGGGGGGAAGAAGTTTAATGAGGATTTTCCCAAAGGAAACAACCTGGTCCTGAATCTTGAATCCTGACCATGTGCCGGGTGATAAAGAAAAGGAAAGCTTTTCCAAGTAGAGGGAATGCATGAGTCTGGAGGAGCAGCAGAGGTGGCAAGGAAAAGAAGCTGATATCTTGGGAAGGGAGGGGAAAAAGGAGAGGGAAGGGTTTTAATAAAACTTGTGTGCATTTCACAGTGTTCCCCAATAACTGGATGCCTTCTCCCATGGTGACATAGCCTGGAAGAAGCAAGGAACAAAGTGGCTGAGATGAAAGTTGCTCTCTCAGGTCTAGTCATATCCTCCTGGGTCCTCAGCATGCCTGCTATATTTTATATGAGCTGCTGAAACCAGGACAGCCTTTCAATACCACCCCCATTCCTGAAAGGATTAGTTTAGTCTAATGAATTCCAGTGAAGCTTCAGAGCTTTGCTTCTAGTTGGAAAGAAACACTTTTAAAATGCCCCACCATTATTTTCAACATTAGGAAAAATATGAAAATGAAGTTAATAATTAAGTCACACGATTTACATTTCAGATGTGTTAGACTCCTGGCTCATATCATAAATATAATTTATCAGCTAATTTTCTCCTTAAGCACAACTTTTTAAATAACCTTCGTTCTTGAGATATAGGCTTTCCTCTTGCCAGATGATTTTCACTCAAAGAGTAAATGAGAAAAACACAGAGAAGCATAAAACCTAGATTGTTATTTCATGCCATTGGATTTGCTGTTTAAATAGAACCTTGAGTTAATTAAATTTTATAGAAAAAAAGGTGTTGGGGGGGGTTCCCTGGGCCATAAAATTGAGAATAATCTGAATAACTATGTATGATTGAGAATCTGGAATAGTATCTGTTTTCACAGCTCTTCTCCCCACGTGGACCTCAGTCCTTTTATTTGTAACCTAATAAACCATGTCCCATCTGAAAATATTGCTCTAATTAATCACTTTAAAGGCCTCAAGAGAATAAAAATGCGAGTGCATGTTTGTAAAACATTTATAGCTTATAATACACTTTCTAATACATTATCATCATGTCTGACACACACTGAGCCCAATAAATTCAACATCATTGCCACTTTCAGAACTCTGCCCAGGGGCCAACTGAGGCTAGGGATAAGGGGCCTGCTCATGATCAAGGCAGCAAAAAGAGAAGATGAAATGGACTCTACCTATAGGGCAATCAGCACGTTGTTTATATGTCACTTCTCCAAACCCTAGTTATTCTTGTTAACTGGTGGAATCCCCGCTCTACAAATCTTCCAGGTAGAAGCCAAGGTTCCTATGAGGTCTACCTATCCCTGGGGACTTTTTGGATCATCAGCTCCTGGGAATGCTTGCTTGCCACAGAAGAAAGGCTGTCAATCACTAGCATTTCAAATGGCTTAGGGAGGGAGGGAGGGAGCTATGGAGAGCAGACTTGTCCCTTCTTTGGGGGTGCTGGTTATTCTCGAGGGGTAAGTGGAATGACATCAAAGGCTGCTCCAGCCAGTGAAAGAGATGAGCTCAGATGTTTACCAGACAATCCCTCAATATCTTCATCAGGCTGACTCTTCCCTAGTCACTTGTTTATTTGAACATCTGATAGTTCTTCAAGGATATATGGAACTGCCTGTGACTGCTGGTTCAAGGTTAGTCCCTAGAGCTTTCTGTCAGAGTCCTGCCACCAGACCTGGACCCCTGTAAGGTGAATTTCTGGCCCTGATCTTGAGGAAAGCTGATAGGTCATGACACAGTCCCTCAGACTCATTATGTATTGCCTTTAGAATCCCTTAGGGCCCCTCAGACAGAAAAGACAAGAATCCCCACCATACATCAGCTACTGTCCCAAGAGCAAGAGATTCAGAGCTGAAGAGGGCATGCTTTGGTTCCTACGGTCATGAGCTGTTTTATGGAAAGACAGCTCTACATAGGCAGACAATGTATTCTGAGAACAGTACACTGCTCCCTGAAAGGAGAGGCTATCCAAAAGACTGAGTTCCTGCTCCTTCCTGAATACCCATTCATTCCTTTCCCCATTCTTGCCCTTCCTTCAAGATATAAGTTCACTGGGAAGTGTTTCCTGCTTGGTTTATGCTCCATCCCACTGCCCCAAACAATGGATCTGATACTTCTAGATTAATGTTTCTTAGTCAGGGTATACTGATGCCTGGCTCCCACTCTGTTGGTTCTTAATGAATTGGAGTGATGTAGAGCTATGTTGCTACCATGGCTCATAGTCCTTGCTATATGTGTTCAGGAAGGTTCACCCTCACTGGTTTATTATGCATGAGCCACCTTGAAGAAATACTGGGTGCAAACCGGCACATCTCTCGGAGGAATATGTAACACATGCTTAGCAGCCTGGCCTAATTTTGGTTCAAAATGTTGCATTTGGCACAATGTCTTTGTCTCCAATTTCTACTCTGTTATACTATACTACACTATGCTAAGCAAAGCTAGGCGGGGTCATGTGTCCTGGCCTGTCCTACCTTATCATCCATGCTCTGTCTGAGGCTGTGCAGTATTTAGCTAGGTGATACCATGAGCTTCTTGAAGACAAAGGGTATCTTCCTCACTACTTCCCTTCTAGCATCTGTGAGAATCCCTATGATGACTTAGAGGCTTCAAAATACTTGTTGAGCTGGGCTCTGGTGGCTCACACCTGTAATCCTAGCTTATCATTAAGCTGAGATCTCAGGATTTTAGTTTGAAGTCAGCCCAGGTTGGAAAGTCTTATGTGACCCTTATCTCCAATTAACCACCAAAACGTCAGAAGTGGAGCTGTGGCTCAAATGGTAGCCTGGCGTGAAAGAGCTTAAGGGACAATGCCCACGCCTATATTCAAGCCTTAAAGCTGGCATACACCCATTCATGCACATATGCATGCTCACACAGATATGCATGTATGTGTACAAACACACTTTTTAAAAAAAGTATTAACTATTCAACACACACTGCCTTGCATATGCATACACACCATCTATGAGCACATACGATCTCACTAATTTACTTCAGGGCAGAGACCACTTAAACTTTTCCTGTCAGCACTGGAGTGGACCTCCACTGGAGCAGCATGGAGTAGAACAAGAGCCCCTCCTGTTGGATGGATGAAGGCAACACGGACTGCATGAGAATGAACAGAACAACTCTCACCTCACGGCAACCTTAATGCCTCACCTTTGTTGCCATCAGGATCTCATCAAAGTCCATGGGCAGGTTTCTGTTCTGCAACCACAAGGCATGAAGGATGAGCATGACATGAGTGATGGCACAATGACAGGGAACAGTTAGTTAACCAGACCCTCTCGTTCTTACCGGTGCGGCTGCAGCAAACCGCTCCTCAAAATCCTCCAATGGCTGGCTCTTCTGGAAGTGGAAAGGATGATGAATGAGGATGGAGTGAATGACACACAAATGACATGGATTTATGGCTTTAATGATGGAAGTATCTACGATTTACACTCCCATGGTCTCAGTAGGCGGGAGCTGTATCCAGTGTGTTAGAAAAATCCTAGCATATCTTTCTAGCATAAGCAGATGCTAAGGCATGCAACTGAGTTAGAAAAGTATGGCAGCAGCAAATGTATTCATTTCACACCCATCTTCGCACAATTATGGACATTACTCAGTCTCAATAATGGCTATTGATCACTGTGAGATAAGTACACTTGAGTGACGTTATTCATTTATAAGGAGTGTGTGCGATTATGACTTAGCTTAGCCTACCTCTTCAAAGAGCAGCTAGTTTTATGTTTCTTTGTGTCTGCTGTACTTTCTGTTCAGAATGCTCTTCTCCTCATGTCTGTAAGCTCAGCACTTACTGCCTGCATTCAATGGGGCAAGTCACCTCTCCTATGACACTGAGCTCTCCCTCTGAGCCCAGCTTCCTCCTCTGAGAACCCTCAGAGCACAGGGAGTTCTCTCACCTAGGGATCAGGCAGCATTTAGTCCTATACAACCCGCAACAACCCCACAGTCTGATGCACTGCACTGTTTAAACTATGTGACTGAATGCATGTCTTCAAAGAAGCTGGCAGTTGGCCAAATTTAATTGTTCTCTTAAAGTCTCCTTTTATTGCATATATTACATCCACAGATAATACATATAACATCTATTCCACATGTATATTTTAATGATCACATTTTGGTCTATATGTATAAGCTAATTATTTTTTGGATGATTTCCAAGTAGTGTAATGTTACTATAAATCTTCTAATACTGGTGTGAAAAATGGAGTTGTTCTGCATCAACAGAAATGACGCCATTTTTTCTTTATTTTGAGGAGATCTTCACATTGTCAGTGGAGGAGGAAACTGTCACCAACCATTTCAAAAAAGCCTCTCCCTTTGCTACAAATCACTTTTGCTCTCTAAAAATGATGAGTAGGGAACACAGATTGGGCCCACTGTCATTCAGGGGAAACCTGCCACCAGCCATCCATTTCTACCAGGCACTGGCTTACCACGATCCAATTGTATGAGAGGAAAGTCTACCCTAACAAATAATCACAATAATAATAATACATTATTATTATTATCTTATTATTATTGTTATTATTATCAGTACTGGAGTTTAAATTCAGGGCCTGGGTTCTGCTCCTTGACTTTTTTTGTCAAGATTGGCATTCTACCACTTGAATTACTCCTCCACTTCTAGCTTTTTGCTGGTTGATTGGCCATAAGAGTCTCACAAGACTTTGCTTCTTGGACTGACTTCAAACTACAGTCCTCAGATCCTAGCTTCCTAAGTAGCTAGGATGACAGGACTGAGCGACATGAACCCCACTGAAATTGTTATTATTATGACTTGGCCAGAGGTGGGGTATGCCAGTAGACTCTATTAGTCTAAGTGATCTTGTAATCTGTGGTGTGGCCTAACCTAAAAGGTTAAGGTCATGTTGCTACATCCTTTATAAATTCACACACTCCTAGGGATTTATGGCAGGGCCCCTACCAACTAGCTCTGGGTCATAACTTTTAATAAAAACATTTTTTAGTGTCCAAAATCTCATTACATCTGTCCAATATAAAAAAGCAAATGGCTTCAGAGCATGATGGATGAATTAAATAAATTTGAAAAACAGCCTGTGGTAGAGTCTCATAAAAGCCTCACCATGTCCTCACATAATGAAAATGTGGGAGGATCCGCAGCGTCCGTGTGAGCTGTCTGTCACCTGCCTGGTGACAGAAGAGGTGGCCTTTGGAGACACAGAGCTTGAGGTGTGATGGGGAAATGTTTGCAAATGCAGATGAAGTTTGCTCGGGGTTATCTGGACAAAAATGCATCTCTTTGGAGTCACACAGATGTGGCCAGACATTCTGCTCAAGCCTTCTCCTGGCTATGTGACCCTGACTGCCAATTAGCCTCAGTTTTCTCATTTCTAACTTAGGGCTGATGACAGGGAAATCCTTGCAGATTTACTGAGAGAATTAACCTGTCATGTACATACAATCTTTTTTGGTCTCAAGTACATAGCAGATGCCCAATAAACGATAGACATCATTTTGTATTGATTTTTTGGCTCAATTTAACAATATACTCACATATTTTGTTATGTTAGGAAACTATTATTATATGATATATGGAACTAGAAAGAGAAAATACAAAAGCCTTCCTATATGCCCCTCTTGAGCAATGTCTTCCGTCTGAAAGTACAAAGAGACCCCATGTCACAGGATGTCCAGCTCTTTGTAGACTTCTTAGCTGTCGTTCAGAACCCTATTGTGTCTCCTTTGCTCTAGCTCATACTTTTCGCTGACCATCTTCTTGCCATCTATATATTTGGTAACCACTATTGTGCTGCTCTACATTCTGTCTCTGGCTCTGCAAGTGCTCAGCAATCCTTCATGCTATCTGGATGACTTTTAGAGTTAGCCAGTATACCTCCTCCAGCCAGAGGGAGAGCTTTCCAGCCAATACACATTTACCCAGCTGAGACTCATAGGTAGGACCTGGAAGTATCTATTCCCTAGAATTCCCGCATTCCCAACCCCAAACAAATTTCCCTACAATTAACACAAGAGTTTTAGTGCATGTATCTAAAACTCTTGAGTTTTTCTCCTAACGAATGTTATCAGAAGATGGCATGTTTTGCTATTGTAGCATGCAGTTGTCTGTGCATTATGCTTTTCATAATTCCACACGATGTCAGTTGTAGTCATACTCAGCTTCTATCCCTTTTGCAGGGAAAAGGAAGATTTTTATCTTGTGTTGCATCAATGCAGTGCTATCCTGAGTCCTCAGGACAACTCTGAAAGAAAGTTAGCACTGCACCCCATCATCTCTTTGGTGACAGTTACCTAGAGCTGAGGAAGGTGAGCAGCTTGATTCTGTTCTGACAGCACGATTGCACACGAGACTTGACATAGGGTGCACATACTAAGAACAATAAAGACTTACCTATGGCTGCCAAATCAGCAACTTTTGGTTCTCAACACACCTTGGGGGGAATGTGTATAAAATCCCTGACACTTGAACACTACCATCTAAGATTCAGATTCTACTGGTGGGAGAGGTTTCCTTAGTGTTCAAAAAAAAAGCTCCCCAAGCCATTCTAATGTGCAGTCAGCTTTGCAAATCATTGTGCTGGGAATGAACTCTGTAAGGAGGAATCAGGCAACATCCTACTGGGAACACTAAAAGCATCTGGATTGATTAGGTAATTGATGAATTAATTTCTTCAACAAACATTCACTGGAGTGCCTCTTCATGCCAGGTAGCCCTCGGCTCATCACTGGAGATAGAGATGAAGGATATACAGACCTTGTTCTTGTAAACACAGAGCAGGACCAAGATGGGTAATCACTGTAACTCAATGGGACCAATGGAAATGGGTTACAAAGGATTCAAGGTTTCTAAATCGAAACTTAGGACTCAGACCAAGGCTGTTAAAGAATGAGTTCAGTCATGCAGTTATAAGGCTCAAGAGAAATGGGTTAACTAAGTGATTTGTACCTGCACAAAGGTACAAATTTTGTCGTTCATGGGTCTTGAACTCTGGGCCTCATCGTTGTCCCTGAGCTTTTCAGCTCAAGGCTACCACCCTACCCCTTGAGCCACAGTGCCTCTTCTGTTTTTCTGGTGAATAACTGGAGATGAGTCCATGGACTTTTTAGTGCCGGAGCTGGCTTTGAACCACCATCCTCAGATCTCAGCCTCCTGAGTAGCTAGGATTATAGGTGTGAGCCACCATGCCCAGACATGCAGGTACTCTTAAGGCATGGGCATGCATGCTAACTTTCTCTACTGAATGACTCAGCAAGCAAGGGACATCTAATGAAGACATTCTCTCTGGGAAGTCAGTTTATTCTCTCCATCACCTTTAGCCAAGAACAAATGGCCATTCCCTGACTTCTTGACAGACAGATATAGGAAAAACTCTACCGCACAATTAGTGATAGGGGCAAGGATAAATGATGATGTAAACAACGGAATTCCTTCTAGACAAGGACTATCTAATAGAGCTTTTTGGTATGAAGTGGAATGTGGTTTCTGTCTCATCCAGTCCCCTAGTAGCCACACATGGCTATCGAGCACTTCAAATATGGCCACGGGGGCTGATGATTAAAAATTTTAAATTTACTTTTAATCAGTTTCCATGAACTGGCCACACATAGTGAGTGACCACTGTATTAGGCAACACAACTCAAGATAAAATGATTGAATAGCAAAATACAATAAAATAAAAAGGTCCAAATTTTCAGTATGGGATACTTTCTAAATACCGATTGGTGCAACCCTAGCATATTCTCTTCTCTTCTTCTAAATAATGGTCTACATTTGCATTGTCTTGCATCTTCATTTGGGAGAATGAAATTCTTTGCTATGTCTAGACAGTACCATGAAATAAAAATTCAGTTTGTAAAAACTGCAACTGCCTTCTGCCTCACAAGTTCTTTCATTGCCTGGGCTAAGCCAGAGCCAGATACGATTTAGGCTCATAGAAGGAAGTTAATTGTATGCTTCAAGTGGAAATACATGAAGCTTCAGCAATACTCAGACCTAGAATCCCACTTGTTACCCAGTCTTCCTTTGCCCAGTTACCAATTAACGAGGGTCTGAAGGTAGTATGGAAGGTACAGGGATATTTTTCATGCTTTAATTTTTTTCTGGTGCCATCCAGGGGGGGTTGAATTCAGGCTCTGAACTTGCTAGACTTCACTGGTAACCATCCCTCCATCCATTTTCTCTGCTGATTACTTTTGAGATAAGGTCTCTTTTCCTGTCCAGGCAAACTTCTGGATCACAGTCTGCCTATTTTAGGACTCATGTTTTGGCAGAAATGATAGGAGCCACAATAGTCAGCTGTAGGTTTGGAATGGATCTCAGGATTATGCCCAGAGAATGCCCAAGGTGACTTGGAAGCTTGATCCTCCCGATATGGCACAAGCCACTGGAAGCTGACCAAATATTGACTGACTCTTACAATGAAGATTGCATTGTTAATCTCCTCTTGAAGTAATTGTCCTGTAATATGTCTACCATTTCTTGAAAGATAGAATGTTTACCTCTTGATTTTAAAATGACTTTTCTCAAATGCAAGAGAAAGCCAGGATGGGCTCACTAGTGACAGGATTTGTGAACACAGAAAATATAATTCAGGGCCAGGTATAACTTAGTGGACTGATGAGAATGAACCTGGGAAACTCTGGCTGTAAACTGGACTATGTTTTTCATCTTTCCAACTTTCATGACAAGAAATAAGCAATTTGCTTGCATGTGAATGGGGGTGGGTTGAGGAAGGTGAGAAGTGGGGTAGTGTCAGGAAAGGAAGTGTAGGGGAAGTGATATAGGGACAGCGAAGTTCAGCTTGGAGGGTTGCTCCAACACTGCATTTCTTGGAGTAAATTTCATTGTGTGAGACTTAGTTTCCTCCTCTGCACATCAGGGATAAGGATGCTTCCCTTGTGGGTGTGCTGAGAGGAAACAAAATTGCTTCGTGGGAAAACAACGAAGCAATGGGCAGATGAACTCTCAGTGTCTATCAGAAAGAAAAAGGAGGAAGGAAGGAGAGAGGAAAGGAAAACAGAAGGGAAAGTGAGAAGGAAGGAAAGAAGGGAAGAGGATGGAGGGTGGGAGGGGAGTAAAGAAAGAGGAAGAAGGGCAGAGGTTAAAGAATTACCTGAAAGTGATACTGTTTGAATATGTTTAGTTTCCCTCCAGGACCCACTGTGATGATAGCCTGCTCCTCTCAGGATGAGAGGTAGGGGAACCTCACAGAAGGAGTGGCCAGCCCAAACTGTTTTGGTCACTGGGGTATTGGGGTATGAACCTTTTCTTTTTGTAGCCTCTTTGGTCGTTCTTGAGTGATTTCCTGAGCTTTCAAGAGAGAAGGACTTCTTTGTTTCAATGCACTTTCACCATCAGGATCTACACTTACCAGGAAACTCTAAAATCATCAGCAGAAACTTCTCTCTTTATGAAATCATTTGTCTCAAGCATTTCATTGTAGCGACACAAAGGTGACTAGCATAGCAGGTGAACATTAGCAAACGCCAGGCCACGGAAAAGGACTGGCAAACCCAGATGAAAGGGAGGAGAAATTGTTAGGTATGCAATGATTTTTCGAGAGCTGACAACTCAGCTTTTCAGTCTTTTCCTTGTAAACCTTCTCTAGCTCTAAAAGAATCAAGGCTGGACTGCTCTGGAGCCTGTGCTGTCAGTCCAGCTATTCCACCCCATCAGCTTTCCAGTTCTTCCTATCTCCATTCTCCACATTTATTTTGGAACTCAGAGATTGACTCTGTGTTTTCATATCCAGATTTTCTAAAACACATTCAATATTTTTTTGAACATAGACGTGAGGATGAGGTTGGGGACGGAGTTTGCAGATGGATGCTGATTATGTACTGAGATACAAATCAGTTTGATCTCAACAGCAATGACAGAGGGAAGGAGATGTGGACCACGATGCCTGAGAAATGACAGTGCTATGTTTAGGGCGATGGTGGTGCCAATGCCATGCCTGTTATGGGAGTGTGAATATCCATCATCCACTCATTCCACATCTCTGTGTTGAGCCTCTATGGAAGAGAGTCATGTCCTTCTGTCACATGAGAGAGAAAGCAGGCAATCATCACACACTCAGCTTTACGAGAGAGATAACTCACATAAAGCCTCTGGTATATGATGCTTGATTAAGAATAGCAACATGACTGGTGCTTGTGGCACTGCTGTTCTGCCAGTGTCATTATTATTAAATGCATGACCCAGCCTGGCCTTGTAGGATCAGGAAAGCTGGAAGTGGAGAATCTAAAGCAAGCTTGGTAGCAACTGTGTATTGGGATGAGAGACTGCCAGTGATCATCAAGATGGAGGTGAGGATGCTACTTATTCTAAGGTGCTAGCTTAGAGGAGACCATGACTGGAAATAGGGAGAGACACTGGACAACCATGGCAGCCGCAGAGTTGTCCATGAACCTGAGGAATGGCTGTACTCGTAATACTCCTTTCAGCTTCCCAAGATCTCCCTACTGAGCCCAATCTGAGTTCATCACTAAGATCCGGCATGTGACAAGGATGGCTTAGGGTACAGGGCCCACTTCTGCCTTGCTCCCTTATCACAGGGAGGGCCTTTGCTCCATTAATGGCTCTCCACAGACAGTGGAAAAGGACAAGAAAACTGGAGATCAAAGGGGAATGGTTTCCGAAAGCTTGTCTTATTTCTAATTATCCTTTCCTTTCTTCTCTACTCTCTGTCTCTTTCTCTCTATGTCTCTCTCTGTCTGTCTCTGTCTCTCTCTCTCTCTCCTTTATTTTTAAATCTATCATTGCTAAAACTCAAGGAATTTTCAAAACCTCCTAACAAGATCTGGCACCAGTTCAAGACTTTGCAAAGTGAGTGAATTAGAAGCAGAGGAATGTGAAATTGGCTGCCATCAGCAGGATGACAGGCTCTCGGCCCACTTTTCAGGAGGAGGGCAAGGCAGTTCTCAAAGTCCATCACTCCCCTGGCTGCTCTGCCTCCCCAGAGAGGCTACTACTGTGGTCCAGATGGCATCTGAACGGTAACAAGAAATATTGGATGGAGTTGAAACCAAGCGAGAGGAGCCGAGGCTCAGGAGGAATGTGGAGCAAATCAGAGGCAATCCCAAACGGAGAGATGTCACAGCAGAGGAGAAAATAGTCAGGAGGGCTCTGCCTGCTGCTCTGACAGCCGTTGCTTGCAAAATGCTTTTCCTGTCCTTCACTACAGCAGTGCAGATTTTCCAAACTTAGTAATTCATCTCCTTATTCACTCCTTCTGTCTTGGATTTGATTTTCAAGGCCTTAATTTACTAGTGAAGAAATGTTTCTTCCTGTGTGTGTGTGTGTGTGTGTGTGTGTGTGTGTGTGTGTGTGTGTGTGCGCGCGCACGCGTGCCTGTGAAAAGCAAGACATGCTGAGAGGTTTCTGAGCTGCCCTTTCTCTGAGTTGCAATATCAAGCTAGGAAAACTGGAGAAGAAGGAGTGGCGAGAGGCTCACAACCTGGGGAGGGGAGGAGGGGGCACACTGCTCATTTTCATACAGAAAAGGCCATTTTCATTCCTGTGATGCCATCCACAGAACTAAAGCCAATGCCACTGTGGATCAAAGAAAAGATTTGTTGTTATGTGACTAAAAACGTGGTTGATCCACTCCTCCCTCCATTTTTTTTAAGTCATAACATTAGGAAAATATCTCCTCTTACAAGATTGCACTGACAACGACACAGAATCAGATGCAAGGAGACCTTGGTGCTAAGCCATTAGTAAGTCTTCCCTTAATGTTGGCTTATTTGCATCACATAGCCATCGACACTTCAATAGGTTTCTCAATCCTTTAAGAATTTGCCCAGGTTGGGTATGATGGTGCATGCCTGAAACAAAGATGGGAGGAAACAGAGATGGGAGCTATAAAAGAAATAGAGATGGTTTGAGGTCTGTGCAGGGGAAAAATAGTGAGATTCTATCTCAAACAAGAAGTTGAGTATGGTGGAAGATAACTGGAATCCAAGCCAACTGAGGAACAGAGGTAGATAGGTCATGACTTAGGCTGACACCAGATAAAAAATATAATACCCTGTCTGAAAAAAACAAAACAAAACAAAACAAAAAACAGCTCAAGCAAAGAAGGCTAAGGGTGTGATTCAAGCGATAGAGCAATTTGCCCTAGCAAGGTTGAGGCACTAGCTAAAATCCCTCTACTGAAGAATATAAACAGTTTGTAATGCATACTAATCACACTTCAAAATGTTTTATCAAGTTTAGAAGGGCAGAAAAGACTACTGAAATTTCAAACCTATATTTTTTTTTGCTTTTTTTTTAACCAAATGAATACACTACAACCTCAATCTTTTACAAGAGCATGGGAATATTAGCAGAAGACTTGGGATAACGTCAAGTTCCCAACTCCTCGTCTAGTTCTTCCTCTTCCATCATGCTTCTTCTCATAGCTGCAGACAGATCATAACAAGCCAGAACTGAGAAACCCGGCTGACATTTTACAAGGAAACTAAGGCCTCAAGAAAACTTTGGCTTGCTCACATGTAAACCAGTCATGACAATGGCTATTTCAGAGTCTGAGGATGAAATGATGTACTGTTCATCAGGAGAATGGTCTTGAGAGGCAGCCTGAATGTCTGAAGCCCAAAAGATAACCGGAAAAGCATTACCCTCATCTGCCTCTAGTTGGTCATCTGCTAAATAATGTATCACTGTGTCACAATGTCACGTGCCCTGTCCACTGGTTTGTGAATATACCGTTTACCTTCTTGGGTCTTGGCATAAGATAGTAACCCTATTTGTTTGCCTTTTTCATCCTCATTCATTAAGACAGCATCTCTAAAACATGGGTCTAGTCACATGTCCAGTATCTTCCTTCATGATCTCAGAATGGATTAGATAATCATTCCCTGGGCATTATCCAGTCATAATGGTTGATTAGCCTTTCTCTTCTCTAACAAACACTATCACCTTGTAGAGATGATTCACCTTTGCATCCCAGACTTATACATATTGTAGTGGCAGTACTCAGGGGAAAATTATATTAAATTGATTCTTTAAAAAATTAATAAGCATTTGTGTTTTCTTGCACAATAGAGTATAAACTAAACTGGAAGCAATTTGGGAATAGTATACCTTCTTTCATGAAAGAGATGGTGTTCCATATGGTGTTTCCAAATTATCAGTTTGTATGTGCACTTAGGCACTTATGTGCCACACACACACACACACACAGGCTCAGAGACTCAAGAGTTTCTGGAGTTCCGTGCATCTCACAACTCCAGAAAGGTTGTACCTCCATCTTATCATTTGTCCTAATGGGGATTTACAACTAAGGTAAAGGGCTGTTGGTTCTAGTGTCATATCTATTAGGGAAATGTTCCAGAAATAAATGATAGGAACAGGGATATTCTGCCTTTTTAGCCCTTATGTTATCTGAATGGCATTTCTTTTCTGGCTATTCAACTGCCTTCTCTATCATGGCAGAAATAAGATATTGTTCAATTTGTGGCTCTTGGTGATTTCTAATCTTACCACCCCATTACTCTTAGCCATTTGTGAAATGATAGTTTACTATAGTTTCTGGTATCTTAAATTTAACACATCTCACATTTCTTCCCAAACTTGTTCTTTCCTTTTATTCTGGTTTCTACAATGGCCATCAACTTACACCTAGATTCTTAAGCCCCCAAAGTACAAGTTACTTATGATAGTTTGTCTTCTGCCATTGTAACAAAATCTATGTTATAATGACTTATGAAGTGGAAAGTTTGGTATTGGCTCTCAGGAGTTTGGAAGATGCACATGATATCATTTGATCCCTTTTAACCCATAGGCCTTGGGTCGAACATTCCACATGTAAGCATAACTCCCAATTCTTTTCTTTTGGACACTATGACCTCTAGCCATTCATGAAGAAGTACCAGTTCTGTCTCTATAACATATTCCAATCTGTCTCTCTCCTCTTGAAGTTTTCTCTTCTGCATAGGCTGCCGATTTGACTCCCACCACCCACTTCACCTCCCATACAGCTCATAGAGTTTTTGTTAAAGTATATCAGTACCCAGCTTCCATTACATTGGGGTAATAGCCAACATCTTTGGCCACCCATGACAGCATATGCAACCAGCCTTTCCCACCTATGAGCTAATTTCCATCTCCTTTCCAATCCAACCATCCTTCAGACAACACTGGTCTCTCCAGTATTTCTCCAGCACACCAAGGTCATTCCCACCTCAAGGCCTTTGATATGTCTCTCTCCTTTCCCGGCACCATAACCATATGATTTGTTTCTTCTCTTAATTCAGGTTTTAGCTCAGGTATCACCTCCTACGGGAGACCTTTTCTGACTGTGAACTGTGCTCTGACTGGATACAGGAGTGGCTCCATGCCTTCTGTCACATCACTAATACTGGCTTCATTCTGAGCATTTACTTTTCTGTTTGGATGCTCGTTGACCTTCCTCAAGGAAAGCAATCCAGATACAAGAAGGAACACGGTCCAGCCTATTTAGCCCATGGGCTAAACAGACACAGCAGACACTAATCTACCTTTGTGGAATGGGTGATGGATGAATGGCAAATGCTTGAACGGAGCAATGCAGAGGTAAGCTGAGTATATTCCCAGAGTTGTAGAAACCAGGATGTTATAAAAAGCAGACACTCTGAGCACACCCCTGCTCCAACAAAGGAAATCCTATGTTTGTCACTTGGACATTTTGCCACGAGCACAAGCTTCTTTGTCTTTGCTGATCCTAGCCAGGAGATGATAAGAGCATGGTTGATGATATTCATGAAATGCATAATAGCTGTCCTATTCACTTGGTTGAGGGGGAGAATCGACCAGGGAGTTTTGTACATCTTCCTTTATACAAAAATATGCCTATGCCTTATAACAACAGATCTGTACAGCTGGGTCCCAGGAAGTTGTTATTGTAAGCATCACAAAAGGTTTTCATTTAATACAATCTTTTTTTTTTGCCAGGATTGGCTTGAACTCAGGGCCTGAGCACTGTCCTTGCTCACAGCATCATTTCTGGCTTTTCTCTATGTATGTGGTACCAAGGAATCAGACCCAGATCTTAGTGAATGCTAGACAAGCACTCTTACCACTAGGCCAAACTCCCTGCCTATCCAATGCAATCTTGAGGATGATTAAATGATCTAGAGCCTATCAAGGATGAAGCATGCTACTAATCCCTAGTGAAAGCTCAGCGTGGGTTTGTTTCTTATTTTCTGAGTCACTGCAAAAAACAAGTTTTACTTCCTTGAGGTTGGAACTGTAATTGATATATATTTTCTTATTCCTTGTGATCATTTAGTGCACGTTCTTTTTTCTTGCATTTGAACCTGAATTTGTTCATTATTCTTCCGTAAGCACTAATAACAGCAGTTAGTGAGAAAGAACCTCAACCCAATGATTTATCCCAAAATTAAAAAAAAACAAAACAGAATTACTATATCAGGAGAAGGAGTGCAAGCTTCGGTGGATATTTATAAAGATACTGTTTATTACAGCTCTGCTTGTTAAGACACTGTAGTTAAGACCCTGTGAATGCTAATAACTTGTATTAGAGGAATAATGGCAGCCATAGCAGTTAGTGGATGCCCGTGAATCACATTTCTTACCAAGAAGATCTTTAAGAACCCACTGGATGCCCACAGAGGGAGGAAGTGTGCTTGCACATTTGTGTTGTGGAAATGGTGCCATTCTTCCTTTAGCACAGGTATACCACGGGAAAAGTTTTAAGAACAAGGAGTCTCTACTTTCTTTTTGATGTGTCACATGTTCTAGACTTCAAGGTATCATGGTGAAGCAGGGAGAGCAAACACTGTCTTTGCATAGAAGAGACATAGATTCTGGTTTGCGTAAGCCATTCTTGTTCCCACCAATTATCCTGACATCATGGTTAAAGGTACCCACCCTTTCACTTTCCCAAGTCCTCCAGTTTGGATGATAAATTAGGTCATCCTAATTTTCCGCTCAAGGAGAGATGGATTTGATTCTGAGTTATGAGCTGTGCTAAGTGATTTAAAGATCTTTGATATCCCTAAACTATAAAAAGAAACAGTTTCTAAGATAGCTCAGGAAACTCCCAAAATAGTCCATTATGTACCTAGCTATTACACCCATGACCTGATGAGAAGCTTAATATTTGGTAGTTATGTATTTGTTTGTCAACCCTGATTGTTAAGAATGGGAAGTTTGTGTCTTCTCCAAATTCATATGTTGAATCCCTAATTCATCCTCTCCTTTCCTCCCCTTCCCTCCTTTTCTTCTCCTCTTCTCTCCTTAATACTCTGTTTCCAACTCAAGGAGATTCCCACAGGAATCAAGTCAGCCTGATTTAATTTAAAGCCCATAGAAGTGTGAAGGAGGAGGAGGAGTAGGAGGAGAAAGAGGAGCAGGAACAATTTCTGTTCTATAAACCTGTTTAATCCTAGGACTCAGTTCCATCCTAGGTTTCAAATTAAATTTGGCTACTGCCATTATTACATGCCAGTCTTTCTTTGTCAAGTAGTGTCCTACAGGTTGGGCCAGGTTTTAATCCATATTGCCTGAAGCATGTGGGAGAGTCTTCTACATAAAAATTTATAATAAGTTGTGGATAAAATTTTATTGAGTATATATTATTTGTACAACACTGTTATATATGTTGTACATGCATTTCTTAGTCCTCAAAGGAACTCTTTGAAGTAGGTGCTACAATCATTATACTAATTTTTCAGGTGAAAACAAGGCCAGAGAAGGCCAAGGTAGCACAGCAGGTAACTAAGAGAGGAAAATGTCAAGTGGAAATAGTCAGTCTACAAACCTCATCCTCAACTCCATTAGTGTCTTACCTACTAGCTACTGAGGAGTTTGTCTATGACAAACACAATAGGGACTCTCTCTCTCTCTCTCTCTCTCTCTCTCTCTCTCTCTCTCTCTCTCTCTCTCTCTCTCTCTCTCTCTCTCCCTCCCTCCCTCCCTCCCTCCCCCCCCCCCTCTCTCTTTTAATTCCCATAATAACCCAAGAAGGCAGTTTCCCATCACCAAGAACTCAGGATATGGCAAATTTACGTCAGTTCATAGAGATGAGAAAGATAAAGCACTGACTAATTTTAGATTTCACGTTATTTCTGTGGCTTTACAAACTCCCAAAGAGGAGGCTCTCAACCTACTCTCCTGAATTAAACTAAAGAATAGCTAAATTCAAAATGGGAAGTAATCTGAAGGATCCCCCTCCTCTTCTGTTTTTACTTCATTAACTAGCACATTCCTCTGGACACGAGTTTTCATACTGTGCTGTCTGGATCATTTCATTTCCAGAACCTTCCTTCAGATGGTCCGCCAGGAGATATGCATCTGTGGGGCAAATCTTAAGGCTCCAACTTAGCATAGGCCACATCTCCTTTCTCATCCATTTCTCTATAGCAGCCTACAGGGCACGCTTCACTGGACCGAAAGCTCTGGGTTTTAGAAAAGATTTAACAGCCACATTTGGAGGCTCAAGTGGCAGGTATTTCCATAGAGAAATAGAGTGCTCATTGATTCATCCAGACATGTTTTTCCCCTCCCCTTAACAGACAACTGAGCAAACAAGACACCAGGCAACTGCATATGTAACTGCTTATCCCCTTTCTTATTTGCATTTCTGGAAAACAAGTTCCAGGAATGCTTCAACAGTGAGCTGTCTACAACTCTGCTTGACTCCATTACTACAGCCCAGTTTTTCAATCTTGGAAGAAAGAGCCAGATTTCATTCAAAGCAATCATGTGATACAACCCAAATGTGAGTCGTGGACTGGGAACAGAGAGAAATATGAAGGGAATGATTGTTGTCGTTGGCTGAAACCTGAAGACAGCTGGTAGAAAGGGTGATGTAAATGCCCTTAGAAGTTAAAGAAACAATGTTCTGTGTGTGTAAGAAAGAGAGAGAGAGAGAGAGAGAGAGAGAGAGAGAGAGAGAGAGAGAGAGAGAGAGAGAGACAGAGACAGAGAGAGAGAGACAGACAGAGAGACAGACAGAGAGACAGAGAGACAGAGAGAGAGAGACATAGACAGAGAGAGAGAGAGACAGACTGACTAGAGGGGATGAGACCAGATGCTTAAGCTCTGGGTATGTCTCTCTCCCATATCCCATAATCTTCTAGTTCTACCCCCAATTTTATTCACTCAAGCACATTTTGCTTTTTCATCTGTACCAATTTCTCCCAACCTGGATCTCCAACTTCCCTATGTCTGGATTCCTTTTCCCTAAGACCCAGTCATGGCCTTTCTAGACTCTGGGTACATGAGTAAGTGAGGAAGGGGTGGAGTATTGTTCATTCTGGTGAACTCCAGGGCCCACGAGCCCTTGACAAACTATTTCCACTATTCACAGGAGGTGGTGGTTGAAAATTGGATGGTGGAAGAACAAAGAAGCAGTAGTCATTTCCAGATCTCTATGGGAAGTATCCCATGAATGGCTAAGTGTCCTTTGTGGGTTTAGCTCCCCTCTCACAGGCCCTGGATCCCATTGGACAGTTCCCTTTGTGATCACAATGTTTGTTAGCAACCTTAGCTCCGCAGCTTTAATAATACCACCTCCTTCCTTTATCCTTCTATGTTGGTTGTTCTTATCCTCTTACATTGGTTGGCACTTTTAGACCATTACTAAGGCAGACCCTGCTGATCCCTGATTGGCTTTTCATCCTTTCAAACACCTTTGTAACTGGTGGTCCCACTTTAAATTTCCTCCATTAAACTACCTGGCCTGAACTCTTGTTTTTCTGACTCTCTTGATGGATGCACTTAAATAATTCCATTAGCTTTCTAATGGTCTCCCCACCTGCTACGCCACCTGTCACTGGCCACCCGTGTGATGCTGAGAAAGCACTGCTGATGGTGATGCTGAGAGCGCCAGGCACCACCCACCCTATGGATCTCAAGACATCTCAAGACTGGCTCACGAGTGCCAGCTCCTCTTTTCATCTTTGTCCCCTGCTTCTGTCCACTGGAGAGATCTGGAGTCAAGTGATTCATTAACTCCTGGGACTACATCATGCTTTTCTAAATCTTAATGCTCTTAAATATCTGCTTCCTCTGCCTGAATACTGTCCTACCCTTTTTTTCTTCAGTGATGAATTCCTACTATCTTTTTAAGATTGCATTTGAGGACTGAAAAGGGAGCTTGGTGGTAGAGCACATACCTATTATATACAAGGTCCTGGGTTCAATTAACAACCTTTACAAAATAAAGCTAACATCAAAAAAAAAATAAAAAGAATGTAGTCAAACTGTATCTCCTAGGTAAATACCTCAGTAAACTCCTTCAGATAAAGATTGCTTTTCCATTGTGATTTCAAGGAATCCTAACACACAGCATCTCCTAGTATTGACTGCACTAATCACAATAATTTTTGGTGTCTCGCATCTTAGACCATTAAACTGTGTTAGCAGCTAATTTCATCCCTTCCCAGGAAACAGATAGGAATAGACCTGATATGTAGGAAACATATACTAAATGCTTACCCAATGGGTAAATGAATGAATGACTAGAAGTTGCAAGGGAACTCAATTAAAAGAAGGATCTTCCTGGGCCAGGAGTGTAGCCTAGTGGTAGAGTGCTCATCTTGTATGCATGAAGCCCTAGGTTTGACTCCTTGGTACCACATACACAGAAAAAGCTGGAAGTGGTGCTGTGGCTCAAGTGGCAGAGTTGTAGCATTGAGCAAAAAGGACAGTGCCCAGGTCCTGAGTTCAAGCCCAACTGGCAAAAACAAACAAACAAACAAAAAACCCCAAAACAACAAAAAAATCGGATATTCCAACAGTTGGTGATCAAGCAAGAAATAGAAAGGGAAGAAAGGTCTGATTAATACATTTATGAGCCAAAGCCAAATAGTAGTTTTCAACCACACCTGCCACAAAAGTTCTGAGAGATCCTTGCATGCTGAATTCCATCCAAGAAATTTTCACTAAATGTAACTGAGAGGAAGTCTACCTAGAAAACATCAGGAGGGGCAAGCTGCTATTTCACTTGTGGGAGTAAATTGGTTTAGATTTCCTTTCGCTCACTCCGGTACAATCTCCTCTTGTGTGACATCTATGTTAACTGCATTGCAATAATTATAATTTCTCTACAATGTGGTGCTTAATGAGGAAGTGAAACTGACAAATGTTCAGACTTAGATTTAATCCAATTATGCAACATCTTGATCCAGATTTCAAACTAAAGGAAAAGCCAACTGCTGAATTGTGAATGAAAATTTATTTGCCATAAAAGATGGGAGTTGCAGGGGAAGCAGGGAATCGTTGTCAAGAGAATTCTTGCCATTCTTCACGTTAATGGATTGACTCTTCCTACATTTGTAGCAGAGATACAGAATTAAATCTTGGGTAAGGAAAATCAGCCAGATGCTGTGTGTTGGGGCACAAGGGCCTCATGTAGATGGGAGGATGGGAAGCAAGAGAACAAAATGAGAATCCTCTTGAGGTTCAAAGGTAGGCAGCAGTTGATGAGATTTGTTCTTTGGGATTCTCCAGATACCTCCTCAGCATCAAAGGGGAAGCAGTGTGGCAGGCAGAATGAGTGTTTAGGACTGAATGGGACAAGACATGAATTGCCTCTTGGAACTGAGACCAAAGGAGGGGAAGAGGTGCTCACAGCCAGCCCAGAGTACTGGCTGAGATCTAGGAGGTAAGATTGCTGTTATGAAAACCAATAGTAGGCTGGTTGTTGGTGGCTCATACCTGCAATCCTAGCTACTCAGGAGGCTGAGGTCTGAATATTGCATACAGTTCAAAGCTATACTGGGCAAGAAAGCTCAAGAGATTCCTATCTCCATTTAACCACACACACACACACACACACACACACACACACACACACAAAAAAAAAAAAAAAAAAAAAAAAAAAAAAACAGGAAGTAGAGCTATGGTTCAATGTGGCAGAACACCAGCCTTGAGAAAAAAGCTCAGAGAGTTCCTAAGTCCCAAGTCTGACAAACAAACAAAGAGTAAAAGAGACAGGACATGAGACCTGAGTAAATAAGTGATTCAAAGTACAGTGATACAGACCTTTGTAATCAAAGGGCATCAGACATGAGTGAAAACTGTGGGTGACCAACTCACAAGAACACGGGGTATGAATTCTGGCTCCAGCACTTATCTAGCTTTGTGACAGACTGGATCTTTGTTTGTCTCAGTTCCTTTATATATAAATGGCATCTACCTCCTAGGGCTGTGATTACAGAATATGAGATCCACTGAATCCAAAGTGTAGGTGTCCAGCTGATACTGCAAATACGTTAAACATTCTAGCTACTTTCTTCTACTACTAAACTAGCCTTGTATTCTTCATTTGTGGTTGGTTGTGAGTCTTGAACTCAGTGTCTGGGCACTGTCCCTCAGCTTTTTTGCTCCAAGTTAGCGCTTTTTACCAATGTGAGTCACAGCACCACTTCTGGTTTGCTGGTAATTAATTAGAGGTAAGAGTCTCATGGACTTTCCTGCCTGCACTGGCTTCATGATTCTCAGATCTCAGCCTCCTGAGCAGTTGGGGTAACAGTTGTGAACCACTAATGCCTGGTTAGCCTTAAGTTCTTAATACATATGGTTGGTATCTGGCGCTACAAACTCAAGAAAGGGATAGAATCAGAGACTAGATGCCAAATCCAACCAGTCCAAATAATTGGAATTTTGACAGTTTCCTCCCACTGTGTCTCCTTTTCAGGGTGCACAAACAGATCCAGAGACTCAATTGAAAATTCCCAAAAGAAAATTATGGAGACTCTATGCCTAAAGATTTTCAGTGAGAAAAAAAAAAAGACTTTTAGTGAGTCGGGTGCCAGTGGCTTGTGCCTGTAATCCTAGCTATTCAGAAGGCTGAGGTTCAAGGTTCAAACCCAGCCCAGGCACAAAAGGACCTGGGACTCTTATCTCCAATTAACCTCTAGAAAATGAGAAGTGGGGCTTGGTTAAAGAGTAGGGTGGAAGCCTTGAGCTCAAAAGCTCAGGGACAGCACCCGGGGCCAGAGTCCAAGCCCTATCACACACACACACACACACACACACACACACACACACACACACACACACACACAAATTCAGTGAGCTGACTTGATTGTTACCTGATCAACTGCTTAACACTTAACACTTAAAGCACTATCTGCAATTTATTGCTTGTCTCTGAACAAGCTCCTTTGAGATCAGTGAAAATAAAGATGGGAATGGGGTCTCAGGAAGGTAAGATACTGGAAGCAAGATTAAATAGTAAACAAAGTAAACAATGGTCTCCATGACAAGCTTGTTGTCAAATGAAATGTGAGAGCAGATGACATAGTTCCAAGTCCACAATGGCTCAGCCCCTTTCACAGCATATTAACCACTATGGAACCATTAGTGCTGTGCTAATACTCTTAAAGTACCCTACTTTGAGAGGCTGTCCTCTCCTTGGGAAACTAGCTCAGGTGTTCTAAAAGTTCTTCCTTGTCTTTGTCCTTTCACTTGTGCCTTTTCTTTAAATCATAAAGTAATGGAACAACAATAACAAAAAGCCTACTCTGGCTGGTTTTCAGGTTTTTAGGATCTTGTGTCATGCAAGCATCCCTCATCCTCTTTTTTTTTTTTTGCCAGTTCTGGGCTTGAGCTCAGGGCCTGAGCACTGTCCTTGGACTTTCTCAAGGCTAGAGCTCTACCACTTGAGCCTCAGCACCACTTCCGGCTTTTTTCTATGTATGTGGTACCAAGGAATCGAACCCGGGCCTTCGTGCATGCTAGGCAAGCACTTTAACCACTAGGCCAAACTCCCGGCCCCCCCCTCATCCTCTTTGTAGACAATGCTTTCACACACGCTGTGCTAGGAGCCTCCCACAGGTCCCAGATGTTGGTGGAGTGTGGGTGTCACAGAGGAAGGAAACAAGTCTCTAAAAAGTAGGAGTGATTAGAAAAATCTTATGCAGAGTATGGAAAGAATCGGTAAAGCAGGGAAGTAGAGTATCTGATCCTTTATTCCTTTCAGTTTCTGAATCCCTGTTTTATCAAAAAGAAATTAATGACAAATCCAATTTATCAATTTGACCATCTGGGTCCTTATTTATCATTAGGTCAAACTTATAAGAATCTTTTTTTGAAGGCCAAAAGAAGAAGACAAAAAGCCCTCTTGAGAATCCACTGACTGGTTATTACTGATAACCAGAAAATCTTTTACGCCTCATACAACTACATAAAAGGGTATTAAACTGGGCAATTATAAAGTAAAGGATAAGAGATCTTTTTATAGGCATAAGAATATGGCACAGAGGGATGAGGACCGTGGAGAAGAAAAGTACTATTTCTCATGCAAAATGATGTGAATCACACTAAAGTTTAGGTCTGTGTCATTGAAACAGTTGACTGTGAAGGTTAAGTTTTTGCCACATCCAGTGTCACCAGACTGGTTGCCTGTCACAAGTTCTGAAACAAGCATTTCTGTAGCCTGTGTGTGCACCTCTCCACTGAGGTTCTACTCTGGGACTAGAAACACAATCAAGGCTAACAGGGTACTAAAAGCTCTACATAATGAATGAGATAATGGGCTATTTAGCAGACACCTTTCTCCCCTCCCTACTCAGAAACATGCATTTTTGTCAGTTACAGGATATTTGCTGAAAAGAACATGTCCAGCTTTATCAGCTGGCAGACAGAAAGACACCCAGTATTTCTCCTCTCCTTGAGATGGGAACTGATAAACATGAATTGGCTATGAGCCACGTGGAATAAATGCAGTATAGCTTCAGTAGCCAGAAAGACCTCAGAGATAATATCCCTAAGTCCTTCTGTTTCTTATTCTGTAGGGCTTTGCTCAAGTTACATTTTCCCTCCTAAAGCTTTCCTAGCTTCCAGCACCAGTTTAACATTTCCGGTTACCAAGCATTGAAACTGTTGGCTCTCAGATAGCCTGGCATAAAAATATACCCATGCATTTAAGATCACAGGGGAGATTAGCCTCTGTGCAAAGCTTCTAGCTGTCTTGACCA
Organism: Megascapheus bottae; assembly: GCF_031878675.1. Taxonomy (NCBI): domain Eukaryota; kingdom Metazoa; phylum Chordata; class Mammalia; order Rodentia; family Geomyidae; genus Megascapheus; species Megascapheus bottae. The sequence goes on along the minus strand of NC_143514.1, from coordinate 47,176,133 downwards.
AGAAATGAGATAAGAATGTGTATTTCTAAGAGTGAGGAGGATTAATCCTTATCTTGGCTTAGAGTTCCTTGGAAAGAGTGGAGGAGAACACAGCTCAGCACAACTCTGAAAAGAAGGGAGCATCACAGGTCCACATCAAAATAAGCAAACAGTCAAATGTGTAACTAGAGAAAAAAAGAACAAGAAAGAACAGAGTATCTGGAGTTAATGGCCCAATGAGGGATAAAACTGGAGGCAAAAATGAGTGAAAGGGAGCAGAAAAGCAAAGGGATGGGGTCTGCTTTCTGTCTGCACCAGGGCCTCAGATAATCAAAGCAAATCTTTGCTCCTGTAAGTCCATGAACTGACTTAAGCAAGGCCACAAACAGCCACCATGAGTTCTCATTTGAAAATCATACAATTGAGATGCCAAGGTATTAGCAGGCTGTCCAACACAATGATGGACTTTCCTCAGATACTCGACAAATCAGGGAAAGACACAAGAAACAACGGGGGGCCCAAGACATGGGATTATCCCTGGCAGACATGAGGCCCTAGGTAGCATCCTCAATACCACATAAGCAAAACCACTTGATTATCATAATTCTGTAGAGCCTTTATGCATTCCATGGTACATGGATTACATAACAAGCCATGCTACCCCAACTTTCCATGCATTTATGGCCTTTTGTCAGTTTAAAGCTACTGCTCTACCACTTGAGCCACAGTGCCACAATTTACGCCCTTTCAAAGTGAAACTTTTACACCAAGGCATAGATTTTTGTCCCACACTCAGAATCTGATACCGATTTGTAAATTCCTTGAGCTAAGGAATTTGGTAGAAGGGACAAAACTAGGTCTCCAAAGGCTTTGTATAACTTCACACCTGTTCTAAGAGGCTTGTCTCTATTCTGCGATTCAGACCTGGATAACCAGCCAGAGGAGGACCCAATCCATGAGAAAGAATATTCTAGACTCATCAGAAACCACTGGAGATCAACTATTCATTTATAGATGTATAATACCTCTACAGTACATGTTAACGAATGTATTAAATTTCTAAAAATCCAAACGTATCAAGTTTTCGTTTCACATATTAACATCTGTTTGATTAATGTTCCTTGAAAACACTAGTGTGTGGCTGATGCTGTGTTCTTTTATCCTGCCATACAGGGATTAGGAGTGTATCAGTTCTTTCTTCCCTTTTTATCTCCACCATATTTTTTCAATTTTATTGCTATATAAACTGTTAATTTTTGAAGGAATCAGTCTGCAGCTAAATGTGATTTGTGAAGGAGTCTATGTAATTGCTGTCTTTAAATTTATATGATCTGAAACAAGGCAAGAGATATGTTGATACAATTATTATTATTTTTTTGGTGTGTACGTGTGTGGTTACTGGGGCTTGAATTTTGGACCAGGTGCTGTCCCTGAGCTTTTATGTTAAAGGCTAGCACTCTACTGCTTGAGCCACAGCTCCATTTCTGGCCTTTGTGTAGATAATTGAGATCAAATTTTCTTGAACTTTCCTGCAGAGGCTGACTTTCAAATAAGATCCTCAGATCTCACCTTCCTGAGTAGCTAGGATTACAGCATGAACAGCGTTCTGCCTTGTTGATAAACCCTTAAAATCCAGGAATGATAGTATTTTCCAGATGAGTATCTACCATAACTGATGGACTCAAGACCCTCCCCACCTTCTTTATGGCATGTAAGTAGGGATTTCTGGGTGGAAAGATTATTCTGATTCTTAATTCTGTTTGATTGTGTGCCTACTATTTAATGGTGTACAGGCCTACAGGTCTCTCTTCGGGTTAAAGAGTATTTATGTCTCTAAACAATTTCTATAGGATTTAGCAGGAAAATCCAAATAGGACAAAAACAAAGCCTCCAAATAACACTGTCAAGCAAGTAAATGGTTTTTGGCTTTGTTCGATTCAGAGTTGGATGTTGGAGGGAAATAAATGCAGGTGTGTGTGTGTGTGTGTGTGTGTGTGTGTGTGTGTGTGTGTGTGTGTGTATGTGTGTAGAAAGCCATCTATCGGATTGGTGATGAGAGCTATAAAGAAGTTGGAGACAAATGGGCATGAGTTGTGGAACACAAAGTACAGGCAGGGGCTAGGCCTGGGGCTGCATTGAGAAAAAGCACTTTTTTTATTTGACATGGTACCTTTAATCCCAGAAGTAAAACGAACTTTAACTAACAATAGGTCATTCTTTTGTTGCTTCACTCCTCACACAGTCATACATTGCTCACTTTCATTCATTCATTCACTCATTCATTCACATTCCCAGAGTAGTTATGGTCTGCCTGGGATATGAATATAGCCACTATTGCTGTGTTCTATGGATTTACATTGCAGGAAGTATGGAATTAAGGCAACCTCTCTTGCTAAATAATTCAACGCAACAAAACTTACTAAGTCATTATCCATTGATAAGACATGTTCAGTGACTATATTGATAGAAACAATTAAACTGTTAGTACTCAATGAGTTTGGCCATGTTTTATTGCGTATACGTTAAGGCTGGATACAGTGAGGACACACTCAAAGTCACAACGTCAGCAATGAAGCCTGAATAGGAACCCAGATCTCTTGGAAATCACGAATTCTGTCATTAAGGATGATGTAATTTCCAGTATTATGGTGGTTTGCAGAGCTGTATGAGACATAAAATTCAATGGCTCGCACAGATAATATCAGAAGAAAAATGAGAATCCATTGTGACTATTGCAAAAAGAAGTAGACAGTGACTTAGAAGAACTGATTGCCCTCTTTATGGTAAAGAACACTTCCCAAAAGATGTGTACAGTCACTTAGAGTAGTTGATAATCCCTAGCTCACAGAAAACTGTGTGCACAAAAACCGTACAGTAACACACAGAAATCTTCTCCTTCAATCTATTCCTACCTTCTGAAAATATGAATAGATGTTGGGGCTGTTGTCAAAATGTTTCTTCTAATATTCTAAACAAAGTTAAAAAGTGACTATTTTTTTTTTGCAGAGGATCAGAGATTGCCAAAAACCATATAAGGACTCTCAAGGCAAAAAAACCAAGGCAACAGCTACACACTCAGATCTGACTCTTGAAAACCAAGCTCTTTTATTCTTATTCCTTTTCTTTTTTGCCAGTTGTGGGGCTGGAACTCAGGGCCTGAGAACTGTCCTTGGACTTTCCTTAAGGCTAGAGTTCTACCACTTGAGCCAGAGCACTACTTCCAGCTTTTTTCTTATGTATGTGGTACTGAGAAATTGAACCTGGGTCTTCGTGCATGCTAGGAAAGCAGTCTACCACAAGGATAAACTCCTGGCCCCAAGACTCTTGCTTTTGGAAGTGATGGGCGATTTCCCCAAGGAGAGCCTACAAAGAAAAGTCCCTCAAATAGACTCAGTGCAGACCCAATGTAACAAGAAGGAATGACAGTTACAGGCCACTGGGCATTTTCCCTTCCCGTGAGAACCTTAAAGTTCCACAACACCAATATGTGGCATGGGGATATCTGTGGATAGATTTCTCAGTTTGGTTAAGGGACAAGTGGCAAAGGACAACAGCAAGATTATAGAAGATGAGAGCACAGAGGGACTTCAGAGAATGCAGGCTTAACAGAAGGAAAGGCGAAGTCTGGAGGTTAGCAAGATCTCAGATCAACATTGGGACATGGAGAACTTTGTCTCCGTAAGACATATATGAAGTGAGGCTAGTTTTCCAACACCTAAATTACTGTCTTCTCAGATTAGGTTAAAAAAACAAAGACCTGGGCCGGGAGTTTGGCCTAGTGGTTAAAGTGCTTGCCTAGCATGCATGAAGACCCGGGTTCGATTCCTCGGTACCACATACATAGAAAAAAGCCTGAAGTGGTGCTGAAGCTCAAGTGGTAGAGCTCTAACCTTGAGAAAGTCCAAGGACAGTGCTCAGGCCCTGAGCTCAAGCCCAGGATTGGCAAAAAAAAAAAAAAAAAAAAAACAAAGACCATGTGTAGAACCATGTGTCTTAGGGCCATGAAAAGATTGTTCAGACTCCATAGGTAGCAAGGAAAGGGGGCCCTGGTTGAGCAGGATCTTTGTAAACAGCCTGAGCTCCTTGCCTCCTGCCTCTCTTAAGCTTCTAGGAATGGTGGAAAAGTCCCCAGAGAAAGTTGTCGTCATAGTAGATAAGCCTAGGAGTTGGAAAACAACATGTATGCCATATACACAGCCCAGGTCTTTCCCTAGAAAAACTTTTAGTGCCTTTAAGTAATGACAGTTTTGGAGTTAGAAAAACATACAGTATTGCTTTAAAAGAAAATGATCAAGAATTTTCCTATATTCCTTCTACAAGGTGATGTTATTCAACCATTTATTGTATGACATGGGGTCTGGATTTGAGAAACTAAAATTTGTAACTAACATTTTGTAGTCACTAACTAACTGCTAGTTCTGTTTCTGTAACCCGCCTCATTGCCTTATTGCTGAGACCCTACGTTGTGCTGTGACCCCTGACCCACTTCTGCCCCAATGCTAGGAAAAAGCCTAGTACAGAACAATTTTCAGAACCACAGATGGCATTTATCGCTATAATACCAGAATAGCTCCTCCTGGAGTCTGGTAATCACTATCTAGACCATGAACCCTCAAATTTAGCACGCATCCTCTTGAGTCATCCTAGTGGTGTCTCACCCAACCAGTTCAAAGTACTATGATGTATGCTCAGCCCCTGTTTCCCCCCCAAAATGTATAAAAGGTGCTGTACCCCTAGGCTTGGGGACTCTCAGTGTCACCAGTTGCAGCCATGTACGTGGGAGACCCAAGCTCGAGCTTGTAATAAAGACTCCTTTGCTTTTACACTGGTAATGGTCTCTGATGGTCTTTTGGGACAAAGCTTCCTGAACTCGAGCATAACAAATTCTACCTAGCAGACCCTGGGCTTACTTTTAAGAGAAGAACCACAGGAGGCAGAGGGTGAGAAGGGTTATTTACTGAGGAATGATGGCTGTGGGAGCACAAAGGCCAGAGAAATGTGAAGAGGCTCTTTCAGAGCAGAAGTCCTGAGGGCCACCCTGAGAATACAAATCTTGAAGCTAAAATGAAATGTTGGGAAAGGATGGCAGAGAGAGGGTGGCACCTCTGGAAGCTACAGTTTGTAGGATGGGCCAAAAGGAGAAGACAACGTCTGAGGGGAGGTTTCTTCAGGCAGACTATCAGTCTAAAGAGCTTGGTTTTTCTCTGGAATCCCTCCTGGAGCTATTAAATGTGGAGATGGTGTGACCAGAATGGTTAATAAATTCAGAAACCAGTGCAGCAAATAGAGCATGTTTCTTCACGAATCTCAACCCGTCAGGGGCAAGTGAGGCAATCCAGACACTAATTGAATTGAAGGGAGCAATATAATGGGGGCTGGGCCAATTGAAACCCAGAGAAAAGGCCAGTCTCTAGGGCTTCCTGCACTCTGCAGAGAGGTTTTCTTCTGAGTGCTTGTTAGAAAAGTCCAACCTATGAAGTCTAGGGCTAGCAGTAGCTTAGGGTAGTACCACAGACTCTGAGGACTGTCCCTTCCGGCTCAGATTTCTAAGGAATCCTACAAGCATATAGAGTTCATTCCTATCAGACCTTAGTGGCCTTGATATGGTACATGTCCTGAGGTTTCTGCAAACCTGCCCCACAGGATGCTTTCCACAAAGCCCAGACCCTTAAATACACTTAAATACTCTAAAAGCTCTACCCAGCCCTCTCTTGTGGCTCCTTTAAGAACAACTGGATATGCAATTCTCTTCCCAGGAAAACAACATGTCTTGCATTTAACCAGATATTATAAAGCTGTAGCTGGAAACCTTTGCCCTAGAATATTTTGGAACTGGTTTGGAAGAGTGGTTTTCACAGTTCAACTCATTTCCATTCATGGGATCAGCCCTTCATCCCAATGGCACTTCTTGCTCAGCCCTATAATCCCTGCCTTATCCCTAATCCCCCCTCTGGCCACTCATGATGCCCTGCAGTCATATGGACTAGGAGCTCACACCAGAATAAAGAATGAAAGCTCCCTTTCACTGACCTGAGTCCTGTCTTAGCACAGATCTCACTGCAGAAGGAAGATGTACTTACACTTACAGGTTGACTTTTTGGCACATCATAAACACCTTCCTTCTTTTGGCTGGTAGGAACCTATTGGAGGAAAAATCAAATTCAATAGTCAAAACAGTGATACTCTTCATTCAAACAACAAAGCAGCCAGATTCCTGCTGCAAGGTGGCTAAATAGATTATAGATGGTTAGTTCCTAAGACAGATTCAGGGCCCAAACTCAAGAGGCAGTCCTAACTATAAAGGCATAAAGTCCCATTCCTTAGGAAAATCACTTGAGAACTGGGGTGCGTGCCGTGGAGTAGATGGCAGTTACTGGGTCTCTTAGTCACGAAATAGGAAGCTACAGAGATCCCAAATATCATGTAGTGAAAAGAATAATCCCTGTCGCAGAAAAGACAAGACTAAGGCCCAAGGAGGGGCCACGGTTTGTCCAAATGCTTATGAATAACTTGAATGTAAAATTCTTAGTACAAAGACTGAGATCTGGGTTGTTAAAAAAGAAAATATCAAGGTCATAGAACAAGATCCATGTACAAGCCATATGATTAGAAAAGGCATTCCCTCAAGAAAATGGTTCATACACAGCAGGTAAAACATGAAACTAGGTTCTACAATAAACCCTGACTGTTTTACCTGCCATCTTTGAGCATGCAACTGATCTTTTGGTCACAACATGAGCAGGCCACTTAGCACCTCTGAGCTTTGTTACTATCAAATGGGCTCTTGCCCAACTTAAGTAGGGACTAATCAGAAAACAGATATTAGGTAAAGAACACAGTAACCCAATATTGTGGGAACATGATGGGTAAGAATGTTATTTGCCACTGACAAATCAGACTTAGATATACGAGCACATTTTATAACAATAGCGAGTGAAATACTGTTTTAACAAGTCAATCAAGGGACTTGCATTGGAACATTCCAGATTGGAAACACTTATCAGCTGTCCCTTGCCAGCAGCTGCCACAGCTTACTTAGTACTTCCAGTATAGGGCCCAAGGAGCAGGGGATTGATAGCAGGCTGATAATGGGGCTTTCTTTCCACCAGATTGGGCACTCCTCAAGAGCAGGTATAGTGCCTCACACCCAGAAGGCACTCCATAAATATCAGTCGGGTAAATGTACCATAGAGGAATGTGGAGGATAAAGAAGAAAAAGAGGTATTCTTTGGGCAAGAAGCAGATATCCATACCATTTTCTGAGAGTTAAGAATTTGAGCTTATACCTTCAGTTCCTCTGTCATTTTCACTTTCATTTAAATTAATAATCCTTCTAACAACCCTGCATTATCACCTTGCCTCTAAGCTGCAGAAAGTGAAATTCAAAGTGATAGTACAGACTTTGACCAATGCTTTAAAGCTGGTTGCTCTTTCTAGTGGTCAAATCAAATGTTTTATCTCTCTTTACTAAAATGTATATTATATATTATAATATGTCATGTATTATACACAATGTTATACATAGTATGTCAAATATATTATCCATAATATGTTTTGTATATATCTTATACTTTATGCATACTTATTTTATTCTCTTCAAATCATTGTATAAAGGGGTTACCATTCAGCCTGTCAGTTTTTTATTATGCATTTTTATTGTTATTATAAAGATGATGTACAATGGGGGATTGTCAGTATATCACATCTTGAGTAGCTAACAAAGAATAAAGACTAGGCACTTTCCATGAGTGGTGCTTTTCTGATCGTTTGTTTTCTCAGAACAAGTCTATCAAAATTACAATTGTCCCTAAGATGCAGAGGAAGAAAATGAGGCCAGGAGAGGATGCAGCACTTACAGAATGGGATAAGCAGGAGCTGGATCCTAGAAAGTTTGCCTTTTGATTGCTACACTCTACACACAGCTGCTTCAGGTGTGTCTTTTCTTCTTTTTTGGCAACATAGCCTATATTCCCAGAAACTGGTGGGTATTCTTGCAGAAAACAGAACTATAAGTGAGCTTGAAGCACGGCTGTGTGGAAGATGCCTTTCTCGAGCTGTTTTTACAAACCTCACTTTGCACGTAGCCAACGAACAATGTAATTTCTTTGCTCCTGGTAACTGGGATCCATTTAGAAGGAATCCTCCCTGAATGTCTACAGAGTCCTTGCTAACGAGGGCCAATGAATTACCAGCCCTCACTTTTTGTTTTTACTAGCTCACCCTTTACTGAACAAAATGAACATCATTCTGCTGCCCATAATTCACTGCTCACTATGGGCTTTTAGCACAGTTGAACCGCGGCTGCCTCTCAATTATCCCTGCAAATGGAGAAGAAGCCATACGATGGATAAACCCAAACTGTGCATAATTGAAAACGTTTTTCTACTTGGCTCTCCCATGGGTGAGATATCAATCTGCCTGTTTGTCCTTTAAGATTGATCTCAGCTGGGACATCTTCTTGGAAGCCTGGACTGCTTCTCTAGGTTGGATTTGGACTCCTATTCTGTGCTCTAATACAAATACAGGTGTATCCCCAAAATTAGCCTTATTAACAAAGTTTTCAACATTTGCAGCCAGGCATTGGAGGTTCCAGACTGTAATCCTAGCTACTCACGAGACTGAGGTCTGGGGTTTTCAGTTTGAAGTTAGCCTGGGTAGAATGTCTATAAGCCTCTTGTCTCCAGTTAACTACCAAAACTGGTGGAGTAGAACTGTGGCTCTAATGGTAGAGCACCAACCCTGAGCAAACAAACAAACAAACAAACAAACAAACAACAACAACAACAAAAAAACCTAAAGGACAGCACCTAGGCACCTAGGCCCTGAGTTCAAGCACTAATACTGACACACAAAGTTAAAGTAAAATAAAATAAAAGTTCTAAGTACCTTCATTCCTTTCCTGGGATGAGGATGAGTGAGATGGATATGACGTGATATAGCAGGGCTTCTGGTCTTGTTAGTGAGATGGAACTGTAACCAAGCTACTCAACTAGAGTATAACATGGGCTTTAGTTTGCCATGGGTGTTACCAGACCACATGGTAACTGTTCATGGATACTTTATTAAAAACTGGTGAAACAGTTTGGCCCTGGGTGCCTTCTCTGAATATCTGATCCATTCAATCTACACAGACCACTGCAGTACCAAAACGTCTCAGACAGATTAAAAAATTCAATCCAAAAGGATAAGAAATATTTGGTTGCTAATCATGGCTCTGTTATAGACTGTGTGACATGGGCAGTTCACTTTGTTCTCTGAATCTCATTTCCTTGACTAGTTGTCACAAATTTAAGTAGTTACTTATAAACTTCATTGGGATACAGACTATTTTCCCAAAGACTTAGCATAAGCTAAGTGCTCATCAATATGTTACTGAATGGTCATTTAATAGATGTTAAAGCACTCTAAACTCTTCACTGGAAGTGCTGTGCACAGAGGACAACATGTTAATTATGTGTGGAGAAGCCCTTGAAAGGTTATTGGGTGACATTAAAGTAGAGTTTTAGCTGAAGGCTTGCATCTATAATCCTAGATTGTCAGGAGGCTGAGATCTGAGGATTGCTGTTTGAAGTCAGCCTGAAGAAGAAAAAGTCCAAGTGACTTTTATTTCCAACTAACCAGCAATACAAGCCAGAAGTGGAGGTATGGGTTAAGTGGTAGAGTGCCAGCCTTGAGCAAAAAAAGCCAAGTGAATGAAGGGTTCTGAATTCAAGCCCAAGTAACTGCACAAAACAAAACAAAACGACAACAGAGTGAAAAAGAACAAGGAGACAGCATTTCAAAATGATCTGACATATATGGAATGATTAACAATGATTTTTAAGTGAATGTGAAAATGCATCCTTGCAAAATGTTGTCTGACTTCTGCTTAGGTATTCAAGAACAAGAGAGTGGAATCAAGACCCTGTTTGTTAAAACCAAGAGTCATGTTAGTTATTTTTCCTTACTACATTATTAGTAGGGTAAAATTTAGGCAATATGTAAAAATGTTTTTTACTGGGAGGCTCTGTGTTAATTTAAAGCTTGGTAATTTTTTTTAGGCAAATGAAGTAAAAAGTAACTCTGATTACTAATATGGTTAGGGAAGCAAGACTACTCACCCTGAGAAAAATGCCACATTTGCCCCAGAGCTTCTCCTTCTGTATGTTGGCCCAAAATAGCAAGGCTATCCAGGTATCAGTGGTTCATACTATAATGCTAGCAACTTAGGAGGCTGAAATCTGAGAATTATAGTTCAAAGCCATCTGAGGCAGGAAAGTTTGTGAAATTCTTGTCTCCAATTAGCCACTAGAAGTGGTGCTATGGTTTATAGTGGAAGAGCACTAGCTTTGCGCAAAAGGGTTCAGAAACAGTGCCCAAGCCCTGAGTGCAAGCCCCGTGACTGAGAAAAAATAAAAATAATTAAAAAAAAGAAAAATCAAGGGCAAGAGAGATTTCTTGCAGACCCTCTGACAAGCTCTGGTAGGTTCTTTTTCACTTAATACACTACCATAAAATACAGCCCATGGCATCTGATGTTGACCACAAGGGAAGGGAAAGAGCGAATCTTTGGAATCTGTCATAACTCTGGTACCACCTCCTTGCTTCACTTTTTCTCATACCATATCCAGGAGAAGGTAATGAATTTATTCCTATTTTATAGCCCAGGAAATGGAGATACAAAAATATATACGTCACAAAACAGAACTATTTGCCTCTCTCCAGAAAACAGAAGGTCTTGGCATGTAATTGAATAAATATTACTATGGACTCAGGAGGAATAGTTAAGTAGCATTTACTAGCTTTTAAAAAATGAGAAAGTAGCTCTTAATAGCAGTGCTTTAAAAGCTCTGCTTATCTTCAGGTCCACAGCTTATCTCTTGTTAAGTACATTGAGCCCAAGCAGAATGATTGTGCAGGAGAGGAACATGACCATAGGCCTTTCCGATAGATTGGATAAAATATTCATTTCCTTAAATGATGCTGTCCTGTTAATGATGGACAGATGGGAAGATGGAGAGGGCAGAGTTGTTAAAAACAAGTGTGATTTTTTTTTTAGATAGTGGCTTAAAGCATCATCAGAATCTAATTGGAAAACTCAGGATCAAGTAACTGAGTTGAAAAGAGCTCCAAGATTTATTGGTTTCTTTATAAATGTCAAAGAGACCTGACTATGGACATGCTAGCTGTCCTCAGCTCTGTGACCCTGGCAAGATATTTCTGTGAGCTTCACTTCCATTAGCTGATTCAAGCTGCAGGGGGTGTCATGAGAATTCAAACAGGTTACATATAAATCCTCATTTGCAGATCTGGCCCACAATCTGCACACATGGAGCCCCTCCTTCTAAAAGTCTTGGTACTCTATTAAGTAACCCTTCAAAGAAGTAGAAGGTCTTTCCTGAGGGATACTAGAGCCCAGAGAAAGAGGTTGACAAGTTGAATGAGTAGCTGAGCTTTGATCCCCAGTACGTGTCCATATTTTGTTCCCAAAGATGACACTGCTTTCTTTACCTTGCACACAGGTGCTTGCACAAACTGGCAAATCAAGGAGAGACCATCCCCAACTTAATCATCAGGGAAACTGAATCTGGAGAAAACCTTCCCCACTACCCAAAGCCAAACATAGTTGGTGACAGAGCCTAAACAACATCCCATCTTTGTACCAGCCTAAGCCAGCACTTTCTATAACACCGAGATACTTCCTTATTCCCATGAGGCTCAGCTAAGTGCCTGATTGCAAGCCAGGCACTCTACAACTTGAGCCAAGTTTCCGAAAGCTCCTGGTTATTTTCCAATTGGGGCCATCACCTCCTATATGGTTGAGTTTGGCATGTGATCCTCGTATTTGTGCTTTCCTTTGTTATTGGGATGGCAAACACATGCCCATGCACACAGCCACTAGTGAGATGGAGTCTCAGTGAATTTGTATGCCCAGGTTGGGTTCCAGCCATAGTTCTCTATCTCTGCCACCTGGATAGCTAGGGTTATAGGTTTGAGCTATCAGATCTGGCTAGTAGCCTCTCCTTAGACAAAGTTATGTTGTATTTAAAAAGAAATTCTTGTTTTCCAAGGATGGTGGATTAATGACTCTGTTCTCTGCATTAAACACCTCAGAGTTGTACAGTCCTTTAAAAATCTGACTGTGGATACAACTGCAACTTCTTGTAGACAAGACATATTCCAAATGATGACTAAACAGAACCTCAGAGCACAACTTCATACTTGACTAGAATCCAGATGGATCCAATGGAGAGAAATACTTAAATTACTATTCCTAAAGGCTGGTTTTAAACTAAGTTGTTGGTAGAATTAGCATTATATTTGGTCATTTAGAATTCTACACATTTGATAGAAATTACAAAAAATATGTTTAACTTTTATTTCATAAGTAATGCAAGCCCAAGGCAGAATAATAGACTACACAATTAAGTCAATTAAGGAAATGAAAATCACTGATTAAATGCACTAAATTTGTTCCTTATCCCATAGTGTTTATGCTTTAAATTAAGTCTAAAATTCTAATTAGTGACAAATTGCAGACCATCGTATTTATTCGATGTGTTGCTATGCTGTTCAGCAGTTCCAGTGCCTGGGAGAAGCCTGAGGTTTGCTTTACTCTGTCTAGAACTGGAGTCTTGGCCCTCAGTGACTGTACAACCCTGGGGAGGCTGTGCATCCTCTTTGAGCCTCAGTTTCTTCCTATAAAACCAGGATTAAATTATGGAATTTATGATTTAATTTATGAAAATTAAAAGAGTTTGAAAAGGTGTTTGGTATTCTTTACCTAAGATGATATTTAAGCTATTAATTCATCTTTTCTTTAGGAAGGACTAAACCTTCACCTGTGGTTTCTTTTATTCCATGAGGACTCACAACCGTGGCTCAAATGCCAGTCCTGAATTTGTCCCTTTTGTTGACTAGCAGAGATAGCTTTTTAAAGAAATATGATGAGTAAATTCTTTTAAAATAGAAGACAGGACTGAATGCACAGTGAGCGAATCTCTAGTGCATCATTTTAGGACAATAACTGGAATGTTTGCTTTTTGCTTTTACTTAAAATAGCTATGATCCATTCAAAAGTCAAATACTATTTCTAACTGGCCATTAATGATTTTAACAATGAGGTATGAAATTTAGTGGCAGATTGCTGGGGAATTGGATGCCAGTGTACTCAAAGGTATTTCAACAACTCTGGAATGACCAAGAGACCCTTCTCTGCTAAGAATTATATGTGCTTTATACATTTAGTGGTGGTGGAACAATAATAAGAGGCAAGCAATCTTATACCTGGTAAATGTTTTCTTCCGTTTCAGGATCACGGATTGGCTCGTGTCCAGCCTCAAACACAATGTACTATGACAGGAGCAGCCAGAGAAGAAAGGTCAGAGGTGGAAAAGGAAGAGGGGTGAAAAAGCATTGGAATTCAAGATACAAATCACAGCAAGCATTACAGAAACAGGCACAAGAGAAAAACACCTCGAAGAAACATCTCTATTACTGAAATAAAATGGGTATTGTTGAATGTTCTGGCCTGTCTAAGAAAAACCTACAGAAATTTGATGGCCAGTCCTTTAGCACTGATTGCCATGGGTTCCTGAAGGTTTTTCTGGAGAGATGCGTTCTGGATTAAGTGGCCCTTTTGTCTGAGGAATATGCATTTACTGCTATTTCATAGAATGCCTGGAACCCCAACTTTGCAAGCATAGTGCAATTGAGATTTCTCTCTTGTTCTCTAAAGCTCAAGATCCTAGACCACACTCCCTCAGATAAATATTCTTGTTTTGTATAATCAGTTTTAAATATTGAGAAATAATTTTCCCATGTACAGGTTTTAAACCCTAAAGAACCAGCACATTTCCAACGGGTAGACAGGTTCATGTTATAAACAGCATGTTACCCTTCTGTACTCAGAGACAAGGGTATGTCACTAAAGTATGTATCAACAGTACATCTTTGGCTTGTGCTTGCCATATAAACACTCGAGGTCTCTTCCCTTTCCATTTGTCCATTTTATTTTGCTCCTAATAGTACCAGCCTTTTGTGTTAAAATATACATCATAAAGAAGTACATATGTAGCACATTTACAGAACACTTATGTATCCTAGTAACAAACAATTTGGAGGGTATTTTTATGTTCAAAAAGTCACGATTTTATTCCCCTGTTATCTTCCTCTCCTTTGGACTAAGCACAGGAGACGGAGAGCCTCCTTTTCTTTTTCTCTGCAGCTCTGTTTACATAGAGCTTGACCTTGGATCCAAGAGAGATCATCTCTACCCACCCTCAGCTGCAGACCATGAAGAGATCAGAGAAAGCTCCAGGCAGAGATGTCTCTGGAATCTCACTCTGTGTCCTCCCATCAGCCCTGTGGGGTGATCCAGTGATGATCAGAGGGTCAGACTGCACCACTGAGTCAGAAATATTCCTACTTACAGCCTCTCTGAAAGCTTACAAACCATTCTTAAGGGTTGTGCTCAAATGTCACCAAAATGTCAGCCCCCATCTCTAAGTCTGCGCTTTAGCACAGGCACCTCATTATTCATCTTCTCTGTAATGAACCTGGAATATTCAAGACACTCCAGCTCTGAGATCAAACTTGTGGGGGAGGCTGAAGCAGGGGCAAGAAGGGAGAAGTGAATTTCCAAATCCCACTTTAACATTGCTGGCCAAGTGTCTGTTAGTAGTTATGGAAATTGACTGCTAGAGGTGCTAGCAGCCCTTGCCCTCAGGAATAACCCTGGTCTCTCTCCAGGCTGTGCAGTCAGTGCATCCTTCACATTTCTATCAAAATGGCTTCACCATAACTGTAGCCACCACAACACCCCAAACACCAATTCATGGCAGAAATTACCTGGTATACAGGGTCTTCTACATCCTCTTCCAAAATTGTCTATCACAGTGAGGAAGGGGGAGGGTATGAAGCAGAAGATAACAGAGGAAAAGATGTGAGCTTGCATTCAGAAATCATAGGACAGCAGAGAAAACACAGCTCTAGGTAGATGAAGTTGGTGGGTCATGAATGCAGAGAATGCATAGATAAACTAAAACTCTGCAATTGACCCTGTACACTCTGGCCCCATTGTTTATAATAGCAAAAGCAACCTGGGCTGTTCGTTCTCCCTCTGCCCTCCAAATCTCTCCTGAATTAAAGAGATTATTTTAATACAGCTGGAATTCCTGACAATAAGGGGTCATTTAGGGTGCCTGCAGTTTACACAGGAACCCTTCCATTTTTTGTTGATGTCTGTCTGGCAGCAGGCAGAGACCTGTCTGTCAGTGTTCACATCCAACTGATCCAAATTCCCACTTCTCAGAGTACCAGGGTAAATTCACAGCTCTACCTGGTACACAGCTTGTTCGCACTGCTTATCCTTCTGTGCCTTTTTTTCCAGTTCTTCTCTTTGCTTCAATTCATAAATGAGTTGAAAGAGATCTCTCAAGTCCAGAATAACAGGTTCAGCCTGGAGTGAAAGGTAGAACAGTGCATTAATAAGGGAATGATGAGAAACTACAGTCACCAATTTCTGTTTTCACTTTTTTTTTGATGACTACAATCTGTAGCCCTTCCTTTTTCTATTAAACAGAAAGCTTCCATTCTTAATTAATTCTACCTTGTTTATATTGGTTTAGCAAATTGCATCTAGGCTAAAGTTCGTTTCTCCAACTAATTATATTTGCAAATTCATAATAATCATAAGCATAAAAGGCACTGCTTTTATTTATTAGTGGTTTCGAATACAATGAAATTAGGGTAGGCTATATGCAAAAGAGCTATTTGTTTTCTCTTATTTTCTTTTTAAATGAGGCTATGAACACAAAGAAACTTATTTGCACACATGCCTCTATCTAGTTTTAATCAGAAAAGAAAATAATTAGGCATTAGGAAATACCCATTACGATTTAAAAACAAAAACAAAAACAAAAAACAGTTGTGGAGTATAAGTGTGTTTGCTTGCTTCCTGGCTCTTTATCTTTTCTAGGTGAGTATCTGAACATCCACTGGTGGTGGTGAGGCTTTACTTCATCTCAAGTCAGACCAGAAAAGGGAGAGCACAGTTCCTTAAAGAAACAAAGAAATGTTCCCCCCTCAGATACGAATACTTACCGCCTGGGCTGTTTTGATGGCCACAAATCTGTGATTTCCTTCCTTCCCACATACATATCCAAAGGCCCGGTGGTCTGTGATGTCCTTGGCAATGTAGGAGATTTCATGAACAGCATGATGATGCTGAAGGGCCTAGCAGAGACAGAAGGAAGAACACATGTGTGGGAGTCTTCCTTTTGAACTAGGGTCAAGGAGCAATGTGTTTCCACTCCATGTGAAAGACCCAAAAGGCTTTTGAAAAGCTGTTTGATGCAGATGGAAGGAAAAATAGCTGAGCCTGCCCTTGAGAAATGGAGGTTCCTCTCCATGGTCTCAGTGCTGTGACCAGAAGAGATGAAGTTGACCTTTCTGTCCTTATTATCGGAGCTTCAAACACACAGTGTTCACCAACCTATTAAGAAATGATGATCTCTATGGTTATTTTCCTCAATAAGCCATCTTGTAACAATCTATATTAGACAGTACTTTGTACAGTGTTATAAATACAATTGCATACTTGTGATATGTCAAAGTCATAATGGACTGTCTCTTCCTATTTGGTATCAAGAGGTTTGAGTTCTAGCATTTGTAAAGTTCCTACTATCCATCTCCAAATCTCTATTTATTCCTCTAGCAATTAAGAAATATGTTACAGATCAAAGGTTCCTAACTCAAAGCCAAGTACAGACAGCTTGTATCTGTAATCCTAGCTACTCAGGAGGATTAAGGTTACAGACAAAGTTCAGAGTCAGTCCAGATATAAAAGTTTACTCAATTACACTTCCAATATAGCCAACAAAAATCTGAGACGCAGGTGCTGTTAAAGTGGAGACACACCAGTCTAGTATGTAGGGGGACCAGAGTTCAGACAGCATATGAAAAAAAGTCTGTAATTTCTCCATAAACTATAGTATCCAGTGCTAGATATGAAGTTATGTTTTGGTTCCTACTACACAACACTTTTTTTTTTCTTGATGCTTCAGTTTTAAGCGCTGAGCCTATTTTTGAGGCCCCAGTCTAACAGTCTCGTTCTGAAGAGACTTCATCATGGAGACTTCATCAGAGCTCTGCTCTGATGCTCAAGTCACCCCCACTCTAGAGTCCTTATCTGTAAGGACTTGAGAACTAGCAGGTGCCGTTGGAAGCCTCTTTTTTTATTGTTTTGTGAAACAGGGTCTCACTATGTAAGTCTACCTGAAAAGGAACTTTACAGTACATACTCAGGCTGGTCTTATACTTTTCATCCTCTGGCCTCAACCTCTCCATTGATGGGATTATAGACATGTACTGCAGCCCAGCTCAACTGCTAAAGGTTTGGTTTTGCCATGTGTTATCTCTGTTATTTAAATGCCTGAAATGTAGCAGGTGAGATAAAAACAAAAAACAACAACAACAAAAACCAGTTCTAGGAGTCTGCTAGCACAAGGGGAGAATCAGTGTTTACTGGGAAGAATGGAAGATATTGAAGATACTCAGTGATCTGAGGATCTATATTTGACAGTGTACAAGGGAAAGAAAGAAGAATCCATTGGTCATATTGACAGGCCACAGAAGTACATAATGAACTTTCTTGAATCTTCCAGCACAACACACAGGAACCCTTTTGATTTGAGTCATGATCAACTCAGGAAGCTGGGTCAATTTTTCTAGACAAAGTGAACTGGGTGCTTAAAATTATATTTTCAGTGTATGTGGAATGTGAATTCAGCTTAGACTATAGGTGAAGTGGGAAGTTATCACTCTATCATAACTTCAAGCTTCTTGGATTTTCTACTCCCTTAGGGTAGGGTAGAGCTTCAAGAGAAGAAGTTGGACTTGGGATTTAGGTATACAGCAGTGACCCTGCTCCTTTTCATCCCTTGTCTCTTAGGTGATCCAGGTCTTGAAGGAATGACAATAGTCTTGGAAGGAATAGAGGTCAAAGTGAAATTTGTAGAAGTGTTAGAACTTGTTATAGTCCCATTTCCACTCTAAGTAGCATCAACTTCTTATTGAAGGAAAGAAACTTGTAAAAAACACAATCTCTTTTCTTATCTTGAAATTTTTTTAAATGGATCCAACTTCTGAGAAAAATTTCTATCTGTATATTGTTCATATAAATAATTAGCTATGGCTTAACTACTTAAATGTAGTATCTTATAGGATCAAATCTTTCCTATTACTGAGTCCCAGGAGGGAAGAAAAAAATACAACACAGGGGATATTCATTTTGAAATGAAAATGCAAGGAGCTGCCAGTACCTCCCACCTCAAAGCAGCCTCCTGGTGCAAGGGCCTCTGACTTTCATATTCCCATTACCTTAGTTTTAGAACACTCTTCTTCCAAAATGGTCAGTCTTGATCACATTGCAGTCTATAAACTTCCTGATCACACAGATGCTCTGCTACAATAGAACTGTTCAGCTTGCTTTACCCTTCCAGGGTCTAACCATTTGCTCACTTCTCTGACTGCTTATGGATTCTCCCTTGGACTTGATGACCCACTAAAGTTAGTTGCTTACTGCCCTTTAAGCCTCACACTCTGAGGATGGTGTCATTGCCCTCAAATGGCAATAAGATTCTACATACATCTAATGGATTTGAAATGAAGTAACAGAGGAAGTGTCTGTCAGTAAAATAATTAGTATTCACTTGTTTTTGTTTTATCAAGAGAATATATTTAGCTAGCAGAGGATATTTGTTCAGCAAGCGGGTAGCTTTTCCATGGTGTTAATGATGCAAAATTGATGAGATTTATATTCACATGACATCAGGGTATTGGTTTATAAGCTTTTGTGAGCTAGAATGGCATGGAGCAGAGGCAAACAGGAGACAAAGGCATTTTTTTCTTCTCTCTCTTTCCTGAAAGTATTTCTTTCTCTGTGCAATATGGAGAATGTTATCCACGTCTCCTATTAAATCAAAGTTTGACGACAGTGGCTTATTGATTGCCAAGTAGAATATTGCTCTAAAATTAAACTGCGATTAGGAGTCTTCCTGGTGGAATTAGATTTGGAGATGATTGTGCAATAGTAAAATATCACTCCCCATGCAAGACAGCAGCTGGAGATGTTTTAATTTATCTGGGAATCCTCATTAAGTGCTTTAGAATCAAAATATTTTTTTAATGCCTGACGAGACCCCATATAGCTTTTGCAAAGTGTACAAGGATGCCCATGCATGAAGTGTTCTAAGATATCTATAGCATTATCTTTTTCTGTAAGCTAATTGTATGAAATGTTAAAAGGGATTCCTTTCAAAGTATCTCATTCATTTGGAAACTAACAGTCAATGAGGGAATATATCTCCACTTTCCCAACCTTAACTATGCAGAAATAACACAGACACTTAGAAATACAAATACATTAGAATTCGGTTAATCCCATAGCTGTATTACCACATTCATTTTAGCAACTTGGAGCCTACTTGTTCACTGAGCCTCAAAATTGCCCCACGTCTTCAAGTAGATTTAATCAGTACAATCAGACACTTAGAGCCAGAAGAAACCTTAAGCCTTATGTACTTCAACTCTCGAGTTTATTCATGAAAGGATTCAGGGCCAGAAATTGTACTGGAAGAGCTGGTGTTAAACACAACCCAACTGTCTTCTTTTCTACTCAGAATGACAAAGCATTGCAAAAGGAACAGGATTATGTAGAATTATGGTCTCCTTTCTTTAGCCTATTGCCTCCCTAAGAGTCAAACAAAGGATGATGACTCCAGATAAGCTGGAATGTGAAAGCAAGAGAAATGGAGAACTAGACAGCATGGAGGACTGAGGCTGTTTGGGATTCTTGCAGGAAAGTGAGATCAGAAAAGCACAAGTATGATGATGACCTACAAGTATCTCAGAAGAAAAAGTCAAGGGAGCATGATAGTTCTAGACAGCCACCTTTAAAGAACAATTACAGCTTCTGATTTTTGAACAAAAATATTTTTTGAGCCAGGCACTTGTGGTCCATGTCTATAATCCTAGTTATCTAGGAGGCTGAGATCTGAGGATCATGGCTTGAAGCCAGCTTGGGCAGAAAAGTCCATGAAAATCTTGTCTCCAATGAACTACTCAGAAAAAGCTGGGATAGAGTGCTAACCTTGAGCACAAAGAGTCTCAGGGACAGTGCCCAGGCTGAGTTCAAGCCCAGGACTGGCAAAAAGAATAATTTTGAGTGATATTTGCTTATCACTCAAGAGACAAAAAAGGCAAGATAAACCTCTCGATCACAGGAGAACCTCTTCATACCAAGAATGTTCTCATGGGGGAATACTAGGCCACCACGGGCCTATTTTGAACTGTCTTCCTTGTACTGTGGATAAAATTATCACTAAAGAATTCCAAAGACTATTCAGGCATCAGTCTCCTTAATATATTCTGTCTCCCTTCCATGTATGAACTTCAGGTGATTACAAATAATCTGAGGTGCTCCCCATTCTCCTTTACAATTTGTACCTTCCCACCTCTGTGCCTTTACTTATCTGGTTATCCCCACTCCCTCCTTCCAACTCTCTCTCTCTCTCTCTCTCTCTCTCTCTCTCTCTCTCTCTCTCTCTCTCTCTCTCTCTCTCTCTGTATATATATACATACATACATATGTATGTATATAAAATAATACTATGTATACAATTAAATCATACCCATGCTTCAAAGTCTAGCATCAATATCTTTCTCATCCAATAAACCTTTCCCAATTTCTCTCTTTCTCTTAGTAACAATTCCCATGCCTCCATCCCACTGCATTTTAATTATCTTTCTGTAGAGAATGCTTTACCCTTCTGAATTTTGTTTCACATCTCTCCATTCATGCCATGAGCATTTATTGAGTACCTATTATGTTCCAGTTTTCATGTCTTATCTATGCAGTCATTAAATCACAGCTCCTTCTTTAAAAAGCTTATACTCCCATAAAAGAGGCAAGCAGAGAAACTGACAATCCCATATAAAATGGCAAGGTTTATGGAGGAATCAGAAAAGACCTGGATCAAGGAAAGGAATCTTGAACTGAGTCTTGAATAATAAATGGGAAATCCTCAGAAAACAGAGAAGGTATTCTAGGTTGATAAAAAATAGAATAGCTGGGGCTGGGAGTTTGGCCTAGTGGTAGAGTGCTTGCCTAGCATGCATGAAGACCCGGGTTCGATTCCTCGGTACCACATGCATAGAAAAAAAAAAAGCTGGAAGTGGTGCTGAGGCTTAAGTGGTAGAGATCTAGCTTTGAGAAAGTCCAAGGACAGGGTTCAGGCCCTGAGCTCAAGCCCAGGACTAGCAAAAAAAAAAAAAAACAAAAACAGAATAGCTAAGATATTGTCAAGAATTTGTCAGAGAGAGCCATGTGTGTTTCTCCTCAATCTTATCCCAGAATCTAAAATTATTCCACTGGAAGAATAAGTGATACATAATGATTACTGAAGGAGAGAGTGGAGTGAGGAAGAAGGGAAGTAAGAAGGAAAGAATGACAAATCAAGCCATCTTTTTTCCATATATTTTTATTGTAATTAATAGAAGGTGTATTACTTCACAAACACTGATATCCTTTCTCATGTTTGGTCCCCATTTCCCTCCCCCACAAGCCATCTTTTTTTGTGTGTGGGGGGAGGGGTCATGGGGCTTGAACTCAGCCTGTGCACTGTCCCCGAGCTCTTCAGCTCAAGGCTACTGTGCTACCCTTGAGCCAAGCCCCATTTCCAATTTTCTAGAGGTTAATTGGAGATAAGAGTCTCAGGTTTTTCAAAAGCCATATAATGTGTGATCGTTGTCCTTAATGTACTATGTTATTTCTCATCTCTTTTGCTGTCCCTTTGTTATCTCATATTGTTAGAGTATTTCATCTTGTTAAGTGGGATGTTGTATATATGTTCAATTGGTTATTTGAAATAGTATATGGAAGGGGGGAAAACAAGATGAGGGGCAGGGGGTGGGGAGAGGGAAATGGGGACCAAAACATGAGATCAATGTTTGTGAAGGAATGCACCTCCTATCTGGTGAATATAATGTAACCCTTCTATTAATTACAATAAAAAAGACAAAAAAAGAGTCTCAGGTCCTTTTGTGCCAGGGCTGGCTGTGAACCTTGATCCTCAGATCTCAGCCTCCTGAGTAGCTAGGATTACAGGAGTGAGCCACTGTGCCCTGCAAAACCAAGCTTTCTTAAGATAAATACTGCTCAATAAATTTTCATTGAATGAATGGATTGGACTAATTCAAGGCATTTCACATAGGATTCATTCTGTGAATACAGGGTTTCTTATGATCATTAAATCCTTTTATTTTCCTTTTGCATTTCCACGAGCCATTTACCAATGTTTAAATGGAGTATCAAATTGTTTGGAGGGTTACTGTCTGACAGAATAAATTACAGAGAAGACTTAATTTGTAGTATGGTTCAATACAGCCAATTAAATACAGTATGGATTAGAAAGTCATCTGCTACAGACTTTACCATGATCTATTTTTAAAGAATAAATTCTATCCTGCTTAGCCTTCCTATGATTATTGTGTGTATATGTGTGTGAGAGAAAGTGTACTTTCCCAAGGCATTCTTATTCACAGGAAAAAAAGATACTCACCAGGATTCAAGTGAGTTAACAAACAAAACCCAAGGAAGAAAAGCAGATAGGCAGATAAGACACAGAATAAAAATAGATACATGAAAAATACACTACTTCACATGATCAGCAATTACAGTAGTTAAAACCTCATAAAACAAAGGGAGACCCAGGCTCACTGTCAAGACCTTTCTCATTCCTAACATATTTTTGGATGGGCTTGCTATGTCACAGTGCCAACAAGGCTGAGAGGCAACCTCTGTACCAGCCCCCAGACAACCTATCATCACAAGCTAATTCTAGCAGTTCAGGGGGAATTATTCCCTGGTTGGCATCTTAAATTTTTCTAGAAGGTTTTACTTAAGGACAAGAGTGAATTTCCAAATAACTTTAGTGTTTAGCTAAAAAGGCAGCATGGCAGCTGGAGATATAGAAGGAACCTGGAGCCCAGGAGACTGCAGTGCAAAGCTGAGTGAATTTGTCAGATGTGTAGCCATGGCATGTTGCTGACTTTCTCAGACTCTGCTCCTCTTCCTGGGTAAGATGAGGAATAATGTGTAACCCCAAATGCTGTTGGAGTTCTTATATTGATTCATATAATACATGCCAGATAAAAATGAGATGCTATTTCCCTTCTATGAAATGAAGAGCGAAAACAGAGTGCCGGGGATGTGATTCAGGTGTTAGAGCACCATCCTTGCAAGGGGAAGACCCTGAGTTCAAACTGCAAATACAGTAAGAAAGAAAGAAAGTGAAAGAGAGAGAGCAGAGAGAGAGAGAGAGAGAGAGAGAGAGAGAGAGAGAGAGAGAGAGAGAGAGAGAGAAGAGAGAGAGAGAGAGAGAGAGAGAGAGAGAGAGAGAGAGAGAGAGAGAGAGAGAGAGAGAGAGAGAGAGGGAGAGAGAGAGAGAGAGAGGAGAGTGAGAGTGGGAGGCAGGAAGGAAGGGAGGGAAGAACAGAAGGAAGGAAGGAAGGAAGAAAGGAAGGAAGGAAGGAAGGAAGGAAGGAAGGAAGGAAGGAAGGAAGGAAGGAAGGACCTGTTTATTTCTAATTAAAATTTTGCTGGGGACTAGTGGCTCCCACCTTTTACCCCCGCTACTTGGTAGGCTGAGTTTGGGATGACTGTAGTTGAGGACAGATAAGGCAGCAAACATCCTGAGGTCTGATCTTAAAATAATCTTCAATGGCCAGGAGTTTGGCCTAGTGGTAGAGTGCTTGCCAGAATGCATGAAGACCCAGGTTCGTTTTCTCGGTACCACATACATAGAAAAAAGCCAGGAGTGGTGCTATGGCTCAAGTGGTAGAGCCTGGAGAAAGTCCAAGGACAGTGCTCAAGCTCTGATCCCAAGCCCAGCACTGGCAAAAAAAAAAATAACCTTCAAGAAATAAGACTGGCGTTATGGCTCATTGGTAGGGTGCCATTTTAGCAAAGTAACAGGGTCTGAGTTCAAATCTCAGAACCATCATATATATGATATTGACAGTCTGAGCAAACACACACTCCTGAATTACTGATTTGCTACAAGAGAACCTAAGAATAATAACCTGGTACTCTCATGGTACTGTTCCAGAGATTGACAAGCTACTATACATAAAGCGCTTGGATCAATGCACAGTATGTGGTGGGGGCTGATGTTAGCCCACCTGAACTTTTTTGTTATCAGTGGAAGCATGATTTGGACCACTTCTCTAGAGGGAGGTTGACTCTACATTTCAAAGCTTGGAAGACATACATAAACTGACCCCGTGATTCCTCTTGTACGGATTTAATTATCCAGAAATAATGTAACCTGTGGACAAAGACTTGGATACAAGATACTCCCTGTAGTGCTATGACAACTGAAAAATCAGAAGTGTGCAAAACACAGCATTAGTTGACTAGTTGAACAAAATGCATTTTTTTTCTGTACAGCGAAATAGTATGTCACACAGGAGAAAATGATTCCTAGAAGAAGACACATCCTGTGATGGAAACAAATTTGTTATACTCTTTTGAGTATAAATAAGAAAAGCAGTTTTATTTAATATGGTGCTATTTGGGGAAACACAGGTACACATGGAAACCTGGAAGCTTCTTACATCAGGACAGACAAGAGTTTTCTCTTGGGAGGTGGAATTATTAGAGAGTTTTGAAATGACATTATTATTTATACTAATTGTTGTTATAAACTATTTTATGTACTAAAAGTATAAGATGTGGGGGCTAGGAGTTTGGCCTAGAGGTAGAGTGCTTGCCTAGCATACACGAAAACCCGGGTTCGATTCTTTGGTACCACATACTTAGAAAAAGCCGGAAGTGGTGCTGAGGCTCAAGCGGTAAAGCTGTAGGCTTGAGAAAAATCCAAGGCCAGTGCTCAGGCCCTGAGCTTAAGCCCAGGACTGGGAAAAAAAAAAAAGTATAAGATGTTTATGTGTGTGTTTATGTGTGTGTATGTGTAGAAGGGCTCGAAATCCCAGCCTCTTGCTTTCACTTGGGTTTTATACACAGGACTGGTTGGTATTCTATCATTTTACCCACAGTTCTAATTCTAAGACACTGGTGTTTCTTTTTTTTCCTAGTCAATTGGAGAATCTCTCACTTTCATCAAATGTCAGATATCAGAACCTCACTTCTTAGCTTGTTGAACAGCAAGGATTATTGGTGGAAGCTGCTTCTGTAAAATATTGGAATGTAATACACAACACCTCATTTATCCCTTCAGCCCATTCTGCTCCCTTCATTCTTAAGTCAATTTCCCCTTTTGAATAGTTTTCACACTGTCCATTCCTCACAATCTCTACTACCAGAAGTCAGATCACACAGCTATTGGCTCCTGCCTGAATCAGGATGACAGCTCTTCCTCTACGTATACTGGCCTCGGCTCTGGCAGTCATACCACACTGACAAGTGATTGATGGGAAAAAGGGCTAGCAAATCCAGCCAAGGCTTCCCAGTACTACACACACACACACACACACACACACACACACACACACACACACACACTCAAAACATGACATACCACTGAACTTACCTTAAAATCCAAGTACTTGTCTGTGTCTGCTCTGGTGTGATTTTACCACTTCCCCAGGACTTCTCCCCACAGCCTCTCCTCCACCCCCTCACCGCTCCACCCAGGCTTCATGCAACCTTGGCTGTTTTTCTGCCCCTTAGTTGTACTATTCTCCCACCTGAGGTATTTACATAGGAGAAAGCCCAACTCCTCCCTACTGAGATCACAGTACAGATCTCTCTTCTCCAAAGCTCCCTAGCTTTCTAGCAGAGCCCAGGTTCCTAAGATACCCCCAAGTCCTCCTCTGAAGTTTTGTATCTAGGCGATTAGAGGGTATTTGTGGAGGAGGGAGCTTGCTGCTGAATTTGTCATCTGTGGATGATGATGCACTGACCTCTGTAACCTCCAGGAAGCCACAACACTTTCTGATTCTCATCTTACTCTGAGCATCAAGTCCAATGCCTGGCACATACATACATACATACATACATACATACATACATACATGCACACATACATGTGTACATTCATATATGCATACATATGAATGTATGTATCAGACATATACGTGTATAATTTGCTGTAAAATCCTTCATGCTTTAATTTTTAATTCTTTTTAAGTATACACATACTTCACATTATGCATATTTAGCTTTCCCATTATGATCTATACTCAGCAGTTTTCTATCTTCTTAAACTGACATTGTACAACAATAAACAGCTCACTATCCTGCTCCCAACTTGGCAACTGCCATTCCACTCTTTGAATTTGTCAGTTCATATTTTTAAGTGAACGATTGGAACGAATCATTCTGTCAACAGGATCTAGAATCCAAGTTTATCCCTGATCTCTCTCTAGACCCTCTTTCTCTTATCTGTTCTTTCCTCCAAGACTTCATTTGCCTTAGCAATTAAAATGAGGAAATGGGAATACAGTAAATATTCGTGTCCTTTGTAGCCTTCAGCATTTCTTTCATTCCTTTGTAAGTTTCATAAGAAGACAGCAATTATAATAGACAGCTTCTCAGCAATTCACTACACACACGATATAAATACCCACAATGTCTTTGTCTGCAAAGAGCTAGTTGATCAGGTTAACTAGCAGATAGCATTCTAGATCTACGATTTGGGTTCAAATTTGTGTAACTGGCAAGAGGGAGCCAGGTGTGCTTAATCACTTAGCAGTCAGTGACATAGAGACAGATTTCTGCCCAGGAGAAGTAGAAATTCTCTTAAACAGGGAATTTGAACTCAGTGTTAAGTTTGCTAACACTTGCAGCTACTCAAAATCCCAGGAATCATGAGGAATTTGCTTACAGCATCAGTTAGGGAGTGGGTGGAACAAGCTGGCCTCCCTCATTCAAATCTTATTCATTCTGTCATGTGCCCAGGGTCTAGAGGAACTAAGATGTGTGGAATGCAGTTCAGTACCTGTGTACAGAAGGCACATAGCATGATAGAAGGAGTTGAGTCCTTCCATTGCTTTCTGGCCACAGAAAAGTCACACCTCTCATAGGATTTTAGTATCTTTGTGTGAAAAATGTGCACTATTCAGTATTATAGAGATGTGAGAGACTATTTGATGTGCCTAGCTGAGTATCTAGTGATCGGCAGGCTTGTAACTTTTATACTCTTTCCAAGGCAATGGAGTTTAAGAATCTTTAAATTCTAATGACTATAATTTGTGCTGACTATGTGAATTGGTATTCAAGTACCAATATTATTTAATGCTCAAGGCTTCTGGTGATGACTTGCTTGGAACTAACAGGATAATATTTGGGAGTGGCCCCAAAAATATGGAGAAAGACCTGCTGGGAAACTGCGTTGGAAGTTATTGAGAGGTACAGATTTAACATTAATGACATCATCTATAATGTGGACCCAGTCATTTATAGGTACATAACACTATGGTTTTCAATCATATAAAACAATAAATTCTTCTGTTTCTTAAAGCGTTTTGGAGTGCATTTTTAATCTTGCAATCATAGGACTTTTGGTCAATGTAGTGACTGTCACTATCGTTGCCATAGGAGAAAACAGGCTCAAGAACAAGTGACTTTCCCAAGTCATCCCAGAGGGCTTGACTGGGAACAGATTTCATTGATGCTCAGGTATGTTCTTGGACTATTGTCAGCAAAAATGAATGCTGGGATTGTAAATTTTGAAATACCTTAGTGTTATGTACTAGGATAAAGCATAAATACATAGTTATAAAGCAAGACTTTTAATGTTTGAAAACAATGGTATAAAGCTAAGAAACAATCCAGTAATGATAAATTTGAGTTGGAAATATCAACACAAGCTCATTAGACAATATTCTAGCACTGTTGACGAAAGGGGCCTAGAAGTTATCAAAGCCTAACAGATAGCAAAATGTCTAATATTGTATTCATTTTCTATTTAGTTATTGATCTCTTAACCTATCAAGAGTCAGATAGGAAAATCTGGCAAAAGGTTTAGTTTTGAGATAGCTCTTAGAAAATTCCTGTGCATTTGAACCTTTTCATGAGAAGTGAGAAAAATAAATTAAATCTCAGCGTGTTTTCTTTATTTCTGTTCCTTCTCCCTCCCTCGGAGAGCAGGAGAACCTAAGGTACTGAATGACTTTGTTGAAAGCAAGGTACAGACAAAAGCTTGGCATGACATTCAACTCAGGTAACCATACTTGTGTTCAGAGTTGCAGCTATCAATCTCCTGTGCCCCTTCCACTCCCATGGTCAGCATGAATATCTGCCAGGACCTTTCTGTTTGTAATCAGAAAGTTTTAACTGTTCAGGTTTAATAAATATGGGAACAATTTACACCTCTGCACTCAAACATGCAAATGCAGCGGATTTTATTTTCATCATATTAAAAAGAGAAACTATTTACATGGGTAATGATAGATCATGCCTGTAATCGTAGAAACATAGGAGGTTGAGATCTAAACCATCATAGCTCCAAGTCAGCCCAGAGACTCCAATTTATCAGCAAAATGCCAGACTGGACTCATGGCTCAAGGGATAGAGCACCAGCTATGAGCAAGCAAGTTCTCTTCAGAGAGTTTTTACTATATGTTGGACATTGTGCTAAGTGGTTTGCATGAAAACCCCCATTTTTATCCCTCATTAATAACATTATTTATTTTTCCTCTGTTACTGTCAAGGTACCTGCAACACAGATGGTTTAAGAAATGTGCCTGGGTCACCTAGTAATAGGGTAGACCCTAGCTTGTTAGCAGGATAATGGCTTGCATGTTCTGGGCAGCCTCTGTAAACCAGAATACAGTTTTAAAAGTACTCCATTGGCCTATATTTTCATGCTTCTAAAATTCTTATTTTTATTTCTGTTTCTTTCTGCATGAAGAATCCTAATATCCATTGTAGGTGTTTAGTAATGTAACCAATGATTTCGACATTTTAGCTCTTGGTATAAAATTATTGTAGCAAGTAGGTAAATGAGTGTGGCTGAATGGGAATGAAACAGCATGTTTTACCACAAGTCACTGCAGAAATGAGGTCATTATATTTAATGGAAAATTACTTTTTGTGTTGTAATCAGTTTGACATTAACCTCTGCCTTGGTCACAATGAAGCTTTGCATGCTAGAGAGAAACTTGAAAAAGCGAATTAACTGCAACTTAGCCAGTAGAAAGGTTAGATTAGGAGATGACTGGGAATTGAAATGCTGGCATGCTCAGTGAGAGAATAACAGAAGTAGTAGCAAAATACGGCATATTTGTGTGCTGACCCTGAGGGCTTGACTTCTGGGCCTGGGCATTGTTCCTGTGCTTTTCACATTTTTTTCTTTTTTTGCTCAAGGATAGCACTCTACCACTTGAGGGGCTACTCTACTTCCAGCTTTTGGTTGTTAGTTAGAGACAAGCACCTACCTCACCGACTGTCCTGCCTGGGCTGGCTTCAAATTGTTATCCTTAGATCTTAGCCTCCAGAGTAACTAGGATGACAGGCTTGAGCCACTGATGCCCTGCTAAATTGGGCTGCTGAATGGGGCACAGGATTCATTTCACAATGCAACTCTATGTTCCTTCTTATGAGGGATACACAAGCCAATACTGAAAGGCAAATATGTTACGTGGATTTACCACCCTGGACTACATGGTTTTTCTAAACCCAGAGCCCTTATCTATAAAGTCATTCACCTGGGGTGAGGATTAAGTAAGGGCATACAGCTAAACTTCCTAATGTTCTGTTTGGCACACAGAAGTGATTAACAAATGGCAGTGACCCTGTTTACTCAGAGACCCTGTTTACTACACCATGGGTCACTATTGCATGCTGCATTATGTTCTTCCTCCAAGTTCATATACGGATTCCTAAGCCTCAGTACTTTGGGAGGTGAAGTTATGTGCAAACAGAGTCATTGCAAATAAGATTAGTCCATGTGTTAAAAAGGGATATCAATGTGTGAGAAATAATGTACCTTCCATCTGGAGAATATAACTGTAACCCCTCTATACATTGAAATTTTAAAAAAATTATATATAAAAAAGTTTAGCCCATGTGTGGTCATATTGGAGTAGGGTGAGCCTTTCTTCTGAAACCACAGGTATCATTAGACAAGACTGAAGTTAAGACAGAAACTAGTGCGCAGAGAGAACACCATGGGAAGACTGTGGCAGAAATCATGGTGATATGTCCACAAACCAAGGCTTATTGGAGATGGCCAGCAAACCATCAGAAGCTGGGCAAGAGTGATGGAACAGACACCCCCTTGCAGCTCAGAATAAAAAGCAGCCCTATAGTCACCTAGCCTGTGACTTCCAGACCCTGGACATGAGCCTATAAAGGGACAACTGATTTCTACGGCTTGTAGAACTTTGAAGCAACAACTCCAGACTATTAATCATGTTATTTATTTATTTATTTGTTTTTGTCAGTCCTGGGCTTATGCTCAGGGCCTGAGCACTGTCCTTGTGCTTTTTCAAGGCTAGAGTTCTACCACTTGAGCCACAGCACCATTTCCGACTTTTTTTCTATGTATGTGGTACTGAGGAATTGAACCCCGGTCTTCGTGCATGCTAGGCAAGCATTCTACCACTAGGCCAAAGTACTGGTCCAATCATGTTAATTTTATCTTGTGGTCCCCTTAGGAAGATTGCCAGGACATGACAGTGTTCCAATCAGTGTTAAAAGCTCACTCATAGCCAGGCATTGCTGGCTTATACCTGTAATCCTAACTACTCAAGAGGTTCAGATCTGAGGATTAATGTTTGAAACCAGCCTGAGCAGGAAAGTCCATGAGATTTGTATCTTTAATTAACCACTAAAATGCTGGAAGTGGAGCTATGGCTTAAGTGGTAAAGTGCCAGCTTTGAGGAAAAAAAAAAAGACTAAGGGATAGTGCTCAGGTCCTAAGTTCAAGTTTAGTGCTGGTATAAAAAACTGAATTTTTGGTACTGTTCCTCATTTCTGATCCATCAGTCAGCCTCCATGGTCTTAGACTGTCCCCTCCAGGTTTCTTCTGCTTCTCAATATGAGAAGGCAAACCTAGTAATAGCTTTCCTATTACTACCAGACCGTCTACTTACCAGTAGCTTGGAGTGCAATGCAGAGCTTTGCAATTTATAGCTGCATCTGTCCAATTATTTCCCATTTAGTACTGTGTAGCATTCCCCAAATACACCACAAACCACGGAGGCAGTAGGCTGAGATCTCGGAACACAAGGATCAATTGTTTCTCTTACACTAATTGGCCTCATGATTTGTTAGACTGTTGCCTTGGAAAATAAACTGTCAGTAACAGAAATTAGCACAAAATTGCACCCTTCTTTGAAAAAGCACCAGACACAATCCTGTAGCAATCTCCCTCAATTCACCTGAGGGTCTCAGAGTATAACATTGACATGAATTCATACATTCTTATCCTTACTTCTACCAATTTCCTATTAGATTGAGGTGAAAAACTGGGGTTTGACAAGGAGTGAAGGGAAATGACTTGTCCATTGAATTTTCAATCACTGGTAAAGATCAGGACTGGGGCTGAAATCCAATGTGATGCCAAGCTTCATTGTCTCTGAAGGTGGCATACATATTCATTTCTGGATTGAAATCAATGACAGCTACACATAAGTAGGGGCAGAGGAAAGAAGGCACATCATGTAGTCCCTTCTGCATCAAATGCCTTTCACCAGTTCTCATGAACTCCATGACTCATTTCTAGTTTTGAATCCTCCTCATGAGGCCGGTGTACTGCAGCTTTGGTCTGGCTTTACTTTGGATGGCAATGAGAAGTTTCTCTGGAAATGGCATTCAGAAGAGCCATGTGGATGATCACATACCAAGACCCTCTCAACACTCAGCTTACTGTGTTCTCCAGATTTCCTCTCTGGGGAACAGAGGCTTCCTCTGCTCATGTTTATTTCCTTACCACACAGTATGCAAGGTGTCGCTTTGAGACAGCTTCTTATAGTGCAAGTGTCATGGTATGGCGCAGATCTTTGGCTTCTGCACATTATACGGTAATGAGGAACATATAGAGTCATGGCCAATCAGAAGCCTGCAGCTCTGGCACCCATGCTCATCCATCGCTTCAATCATAAGGTAGCACAACGTCAGGAAATACATCTGTGTGTCCCAAGCTGCCAGTGCCCCCCATGAAATGAAGAGACGCCCTTGTATCACCACTGTCACTGAAACCACTAGCAGACATTTCGAGATTTTTTTGGTCACAAGATGCTAGGGAATTTGAATGATTTTCTGTGGGTTGCAAACTGGGAGTTGGGGAGCAACAATTAGGAGGGAAAAGGAAGGTAGAATTTATCTTCTAACTGCCAACATTCCATTAGACTCTCCTCAGACCAGGAAAGTCTGCTGCTTTCAACCCAGAGCCCAAGAATGGCTATTCAAGCCTAGGTCTGGCCTTGAGCCTCAGATCCTCCATTGCAGCAGAGAAAGCCAGATCCACTTGGCACCTTCTGTCTACCAGGGAAGCTCTGTCCTTAATGCTTCATTGGAGTTCGTCCTTGACATTCCATGTAAATGAGAGAGCTAGGAAGGGACTCTCTTCCTGCTGACACTCAGCTAGATAAGCTGAGTGGCTTAGCTCCCTGGATTCCCCATCCTTGTCTTGGGGAAGCAAGGGCTCCATGCAAACACACTGGAAGCTCTGCTGAGGGAAGGTCCACCGCAGGGTCTCTTCACCAGTGTCATGTCTACCACCCCACCTTTCAAACCTGGCTTTCGAAATTCTATCTCCTGCCCACTGCCTAATCTCTTCACCTTCAGACATTGCCTCTAAGATGACCCCTCTCTAATCAGTATTTTACAGTCAATAGCCCCAGGTTGGTTGTAGTTGCCTACTTAACAAGATATATTACAGCACTACAAGTCTTTCTTACCTATTAGGATGGGATAACTTATCCCCTCCATCACTAAATGTTACCTAGTTACTAGATTTACCTCCTAGACTACTTGCTTCTGGCTTACATTTCCACCCTGTTCTTACTTATTTAATCACCAATCATTACTGACTCACTTTTCCTTAATATACATACATGTCATGGACTAGGCTAGGGACTTGCAGATGCAATAAGGAGGCAGAAATTAACCCAGGATTATTTTCTATTCTCCTTCGTCTAATAGGAACCAGACAAATGGAAGGAAGTTGACAGACATGGTGTACCTGAAAAGACAAGGAATGGGTTTACTTATGGCAAGACAAGCAAAGGCACTTGACTGTCTCATCGATGCTGGGGAGTGAAAGTTGATCAAGGGAAAGGGTCTTTGGTCTCTGTGGTGTCCTCAGCCTCAACACCTTGGCTGATGGGAAATGCCTGGTTCTTTTGTCCTTTGTATATGGGAATGGAATGTGGAACAGAGAATGAGAGTTGTCAAGATTTGTAGCAAATAATAAGATGTCTACAAAGTGAGGCATATAAAAGAGATGCACTAAAAATACTTCCATCTCCCAGCACATCTGTGAAGGGCCTTTAATAGCTGCAGAACAAAGACCCCTGCTGAGGGGGGTGTGCCCCTCACTCACTGCACCTGCAAGCAGGTAAAAACATGGATGGAAACAGGCTGTTTATGTTAAATGCCCTCTCCATACTTTGGGAAATTAATTCTAAAAAGGATGCATCAAGCAGTTTCTTATTACTGAATGCAACCAGAAACAGTGGAGTGAAAAGATGGAAGCAGGATCAGATTTAATTTTCATGAGCCAATGAGGAAGGTTCAGTCTTTAGTTACTTGACAAAAATGGTCACGAGGCTCAAAGAGGTGAATTTTCAGGCCTAACTTCAGCTAGAATGACTACCCAAACTATCCAATTCCCAAATGCATGAGCACAGCAAAATACTGCTTCTTCCTCATTTCCTTGTTGAATGCCTTCTAATTGCAGCACATCTTTTAATTTACTTTTAACTTGCAGCCATCTACACATTCATCCTTTTCCTGTTTTGGTAAATAATCAACAATAACAACAACAACAAAACAACAATAAAACCAACGAATGTCAGGCTACCTCAGTTTATGTCTGCAATTGGATTAGCTGAGGAGGCTGAGATCTAAGTACAGTATTAATGGTTCCAAACCACTCCAAGCAGTTCAGGTAAGCAAATTCAAGAGACTCCTCTCTAATTCAACAGTAGAAAATAAAAAGTAAAACTGAGCTTAAATGGTTAGACAACCTTTAGAGGAAAAAGCTAAAATAAGACCAAAAGGCCCCAAGTTCAAGCCTGAGTAGCAGCACAAACACATGAAAACAGTTGCTTGTGTTTCTATGGATCAGAGAATGTGAGGCAAGCCCCTGACTGTACCATTAATGGTCCTCTGGTTAACAGGCTGTTCATGGTTATATGTTCAAAGTGCTTGACAGCTCTTAAAACTCAAATTTATTATATCATTCATCATTTCATTTTACTAGCACTTGATAAAAGAGGACTCATATGGCATAGAGAGGCTTAGTAATCTGCCCAAAGTCACACCTAGAAAGCAGCAGATCAGACTTCAGCAGCAGTAGACTTCTACTTCACAAGTCTAGAGCTTTCCTATGTCATCATAGTAAAGGCAGCAACAGCAGAGGCTAAGAATATGGCCACTGACCTCAGAATGGCCAGCCCTCTTCTTCTATGTGACTTGGGCAAATGTACCTTCTCTCTGTGCCTTACATTGCTTGCCTGTAAAGCAAGCATAAGCCTAATAACTGCATTGAGAATGTGAGAACATTAAAAAGATAACAATATTTAATAAGGATGCTGAAAACAACTTCTGATAAGTCAATTTGTTTTGGTTCAAGGACGGAGCCACAGCTCCACTTCTGGGTTTTGTTTTGTTTTGTTTTTTTTGGTGGTTAACTGGAGCTAAGGGCCTCATGGGCTTTCCTGCACAGGGTGGCTTTGAACCATGATTCTGAAATCTCAGGCTTATGAGTAGTTATGATTACAGGCATGAATCACCAGCATCTGGATTAATGATGTTACGTGTCCTAAAGTTATTTTGAAGTGAGTCAGCAGACAGTGTTTTCCTCGAGCTCTCCATGCAGACTGAGATTGCTGGGCTACATTGATTCTTCCCTCTCAACCTCGGGGGATTAAAGGAGACATGTTCCCTGAAGGACAGAGCAGGTGAAAATCAGGAGGTAGGATTTTATGGTTTGGTTTCCAAGGCTTAACTGAGAGTTAAAATACCTGGCCATAGCCTATTTCCGTAAATCACTTTTGGGTTTAGTGTGTGCAACATTTACCTCAATCTCTCATCCTGAATAACTTGTGTATCCTTCTTCACCTTGACTGTCCTCACTTTTAGCCTATCAGTGACTTTTTAAAAAGCCCTCCTTTGGCTATAGTTTTTCAGTACTGATTTACAACTTCCCCAACTGATGGAACTCAGTCTCTCCTTCAGATGGGTGGAACCACTCAGCTCTGTGAAAACTCTGGCAGTAGCACAAATGGGTGCCTGGGTGTCTCAGAAACACAGAATGCAGGGAAGGGTTCCATGCAGACCAGATGCATGTCAGAAGTCCATTAGGACCTCTTCATGGTGCTGGGAGAAAGAGTCACATTTTTCTGGGAGGACCTTGCACCTGCCTCTTGTGACCTAGTTCATGGGAAGATTCTTCCTACTTTGGGTAATTAATTATAGACTGAGGCCCATTGCGGATGTGAGCCCTTTTCCTGGGTTTGAGAGATGGGAGAAACAGTCCTGAGTCCTGTCTTGAAGGGTGGGGGAGATCTGCAGGGATGCCAATCTAGCATTTCCTCGTTGTCAGAGTTTGGCAGGACCTACAACCTTTCCAAGTTGGGATTGTTTCTTAGGGGTGATTTTAATGGGATCATACACATAAACATGTAGGGATTTAAAATATTTTATTGCTGACAGTCAAATCAGAGAGAAAGGATGGGTGAATACACATATTATATTCATGTACCTATGGAAAATAAAACCAGGTATCTTGAAGGTGGGAAGAATGATGAGAAGTGACACTGATCAAAATAAACTCTACTCATAAACTAATATGTTGAAATGCTGTTACTTTGTACAGTTAATGATAATAATAATATTTTTTAAGTACAAGGATAGCCTATTATAGGCTTCGGATACTTTCTTTCTTTCCTTTCTTTTACCATAGGCCATAGGGGCTTAAATTCAGGACCTGGGTACTGTCCCTTAGCCTTTTCACTCAAGGCTAATGCTCTACCATTGGAACCATGGCTTCCTTTCCAGCTTCTCCCCCCCCCCCCCGGTTAATTATAGATGAATAGTCACATGGACTTTCCTGCCTGAGGTGGCTTCAAATCAAGATCCTCAGAACTCAGTCTCCCTGAATAGCTAGGATTACATGCATGAGCCACTGGTGCCCACCTCAGTATGGTTTTAAAAACTTAACAATTCTGATTAAAAATAAATTAAAGAGATCGGCCCTCTCAGCAGCTAACTGATAATACCTGTCCTTTGCTCAAGATCAACCAGCTGGAAAAGAAGCACCATGGAATTTATATCAGGACTTTCTGAAGCCAAAGCCTGTTGGTTTTTCCAGATCCACAAAGTACAGCAATTTTCTATCGTCAACCTCTTTGCTTAAAAGCTTACTGCTCATCTTTCCCATTTCCACTCAGAGTGTTTCTTTCTGAAATGCCTAAAATAAAAACACTCAAGCCCAATAATAGCTACCTCCACCACAAGAGATATATTTAAACCCTTCATTTCAGGCAAAGGAACGTGAAGAAAAATTAAATTCAGCAAAAGAAAAATTGAGTATCTTGGCAACCTCTGACATAAAAATTAAGCATTTGTTCCCTTCCACACATTCCATTACCCTGAGAAGCTTCTTGTTCTACCAGTTTTCCTCATTGGACCCCACTTGGCCTAGCAAACTCAGCTTAGAAATCACCCCCACCCAGGTCTGTTCCTGATCACTAAAGCCAAAGGCCCTGTGTTACTTTTTTGTGGGCTTTCTCATACATAACACTTTCTGAAATGATATTATTCATTGGCCTGTTTTCTTATTGAGGCTCTTTCTCATTCTTGCATATCTTTCTCATTATTTTGTATTCAGCCCTCAGAAAACTCAATTGGCATATAATAGCTGCCCAATAAACATTTGTTCCCTAATATTCCCTTTCATTTACCAAGGCTCAGCACAATTGCCTTAAGCTAGTCTCAGTGTCCCTTGCTCTGAGGCTTCTATCCCATTTATCCATCATTTTATCATACTGTATTATAATTACAGGTGTGTGTGTGTGACAGTATAGGGCTTGAATTCAGGGCCTCATACTCTCATTTGGCTTTTACAATCAAAGCTGCTGCTCTCCAACTTGAGCCACACTTTCACTTCCAGCTTTTTGCTGTTTAGTAGATACAAAATCTCACAGATTTTCTGTCTGGGCTAGCTTCAACCCTGGATCCTCAGATCTCAATCTCCTGAATAGCTAGCATTATAGGCAGGGCTACAGCAGCCCCTGGTTGTAATGGTAGATTTTTATTGTTTCTCTAGCTAGATCCTGTTTCCAGGATGGCAGGGATTATGAGCCTTTTAGTTCTGTGTTAGATACCCACACTAGAGCCTGACAATGAGTTAGATATCTAAAAAATGTTCATGGCATGTATAGGCAGATGAATATACAGATGTGTAAATTAATAAAGAGTAAGAAATGTACAATGATTTATTTCACTTTGGGAAAATAAAATGCATGAATACTGCCTGAAAAATTGTAACTTTGAGAATTTACGACTTACAAAATTAAGATGGGCTGGGTTAGGCATGAAATGCCTATGTTGATTTGTTACAGCATCTTTCCTTCAAGCAGCAAGTCCAGCCTTGGTTAGCAGGATCTCCTCTGCATCTATTCCTGACTGACAGAGTCTTCCACAGTACAAGTCCCATGGCCTTACAGATGACCAAAGAGGAAAAGGAAGAGGTGGAGGATTGCAGCTGAAATGTATGTGCCTTGGCCTGTCCACTGGAGTTCATAAACCTACATAGCCACCCAGCTCCTAACTGTAGAGATGAAATTAGAGAGGATCCATGGCTGAGTGAGATAATGCAAGTCTCTTTCAAATTTAAAATAAAAATCATTTGGATCAAAGACCTGGAGGTAAAAGCTGACACACTGAAAACTTTACAGGAAGGAATAGGAGATACTCTAGGCCTCCTTGGCACAGGTCGAAACTTTCTTAATAAGGACCAAGAATCACAACAAATCAGAGAAAGGCTGGATAAGTGGGACTGCATTAAACTGCAGAGCTTTTGTATGGCAAAGGACATAGCTAGTAAACTAATCAGGAAGCCTACAGAGTAGGAGATGATCTTCACCAACCAAACAACGGACAAAGGCCTCATATCTAAAATATATCAACAACTCAAAAAATTGAATCACTCCAAAACTAACCTCCAAAGTAACAACCATCCCATTAAAAAATGGGCCAAAGACTTAAAGAGAGTCTTCTCTGAAGAAGAAACAAAAATGGCCTATAGACACATGAAGAAATGCTCAACATCTCTGGTCATAAAAGAAATGCAAATCAAAACAACGCTAAGATTCCACCTCACTCCAGTTAGAATGGCCAGGATCAGGAAAACAAATAACAACAGATGCTGGAGGGGATGTGGCCAGGAGGGATCACTACTACACTGTTGGTGGGAGTGCAAACTCGTTCAACCACTATGGAAAGCAGTGTGGCAGTGCCTCAAAAGGCTAAACATAGAACTCCCCTTTGACCCAGCAATTCCACTACTTGGCATTTACCCAACCATCCAGAAACAAGGACATACTAAATCCACTAGCACAACAATGTTCATTGCAGCACTATTCACGATAGCAAAGATATGGAACCAACCCAGATGTCCCTCAGTTGATGAGTGGATCAACAAGTTGTGGTATTTGTACACAATGGAAGTCTATGCTGCTGTCAGAAAGAATGACATCGCCCCATTTGTTAGGAAATGGAAAGACTTAGAAAAAGTCATATTAAGTGAAGTAAGCCAGACTCAAAGGAACTTAGGCTCAATGGTTTCCCTCATTGGTCATAATCAGTAGAAACCTTGGGCTCTACTAGCAGAGATCTGCAATAGAGCAAAATCTTGATACATAAGGCCATATAATGTGAAGCTAATTGAAAGGACCTCCAGGATATTGAAACAAAAGCCATATAATGAATAATTGTTGTCCTTAATGTACTATGTTGTCTCTCATCTCCTTTGCTATCCCTTGGTTATCTCATATTGATATAGTATCTCACTTTGTTATCTGATATATTGAATTTATTTGTATTTGGATATTTGAAATTTGATAGGGAAGGGGGGAAAACTAAGACGGGAGGGGGGTGTGGGGGGGAGGGAAATGGGTACCAAGACATGTGAAAGGGTATCAATGTATGCGAATTAATGCACCTTCTATCTGGCAAATATCATGTAACCCTTTTACTAATTACAATAAAAAAAATTAAAAAAAAATCACAGAACTCCTGAGGATCTGGGTCAGTGTTAGGTCCTCTGTATGCTCCAGGTTTTCAGAATTGTCACCTAAATTACTTTATAAACTTATCATTGACTAATTTATATTTATTTATCTGATATGTTTAAACCAGCAGCTGAATATATGTGTGTGTATGTGTTTGTAAATATCTATCTATACCTGTATCGATAGACCTATATAGAGATATCTAGAGGTATGCATCTCTATATAGATTTATTTTAAGGTATCTATCTTTTTTCTACTGTTATCTCTCTAGAGAGAGATTTACATCTCAACATAAATCTCTCAGGTCTGTACAACTACCTAATTGAGAGGCTGAGATCTGAGGATTATAGGTTGAAACTAACCTGGGAAAGGAAATACATGAAACTCTTACTTAATTAGCCAGCAAAAATATAAACGTAAAGCTGTGGATCAAGTGCTTACTGTACTAGCCTTGAGCAAAAAGCTCAGGGTCACAAAGGAACATAGGCTCCATGGCATCCCTCATTTGTAATAATTAGTACACATTTAGGATTTTCCTAGCAGAGGATCACAGTACCTCAAAACCTATGTACATATGGTCATACAGGATAAGACTAAATGAAATGAACTCTAGGTTAATGAAACAAGTTTATCTTTGTGATTTCTGTTCTTAATGTATTATATAAATTTATATCTTTTCTCTTTTTCCATTTATGGTTAATCTCATGAGGTTACTGTATCTGAATTTGTATGCTGGTATACAGTATATACACTTATTTGTTTATCTGAAATAGGGAAGGGAAAGGGGAAAACAAGATGACTGGGAGGGGGTGAGTGGAGGGAAAAAGGAACAAAAACATGAGAAGGGCTACCAAGGTTCGAGAAGTAATATACCCACTACCTGATGAATGTAACTGTAACCCCTCTATACATTATCCTGACAATAAAATACAATAAAAATAGAAAAAGCTCAGGGTCAATGCCCAAGACCTGAGTTCAAGCCCCAGCACCAGAAAAAAAAATTTTTAATGCCTGAAAATAAGGAAACTCAGAAGAATTAAAGTTCTTATCCAAGATCACAAGGTTCATAGCCTTAAACTAGAATTGAAGGAAGGAGTCAATTCAAGACACACATTTCTGAATGGACTCCTCTGCTGTCCCTTTGACCTCCAATGTCCCATGAAAGCATTTTATAATCTGCAGTAGAACAAAAATCAAACTGTACCACATAAAAAGTCCCTGACTGCTCATGCATGAATTACAGCTTGTTCTTGGTTTAAAGATGTGAAAAAGAAAGATGGAGGATTTCAATTAAAAGATTAATGTCCTGCTAGACAATATGTTACTTGTCTATGAAGCAATTATAGGGCACATTTACAAAATAAAACTAATCATCCGAAGTTGAAGATAACCTTGGACTTACACACCAACTATATAAAATCTCAACTGCCCCAGGTATAATATCAGCTTAGAAAGAAAGAGGAAAAAGGAGATAGTCTAAATGTATCTCATAGAAAGTTAGTGTATCATTATTGTTAGTCTAAAGATTCTTTTACCAGGAAAGTCAGATAAACCTGGTTATTTTTTGATTT
This sequence comes from Megascapheus bottae, assembly GCF_031878675.1. Classification (NCBI taxonomy): domain Eukaryota; kingdom Metazoa; phylum Chordata; class Mammalia; order Rodentia; family Geomyidae; genus Megascapheus; species Megascapheus bottae. The sequence continues at coordinate 47,135,112 of NC_143514.1, read as the reverse complement.
CTGCCATTCCTTTCTTGCACAAACTGGCACAATTGTGTTAGCTTTTAGAATCACCATGGTGTCCTTATTTGTAAAACTTGGAAGAAAGAACCAAGGTAACCAAATGCTACTTTTTAATAGAATCTTGAGCCCGTCCATTTGCTCAATCAATAAAATATTTAAGAGGAACTAACAAAAGCTAGAACTGTTGGGTGCTGAGGACACAAAGATAAGGAAACAGAAAGCCATGGTAATTTGAGTATTTCTAAGACAAAACAAGCAATACCTCTAAGGCTGTTGTAGGATTTAGCAGAAATCGCACCTATGATTCTTTTCAGAGGTACTATGTTATCTCTCATCTCTTTTGCTGTCCCTTGGTTATCTCACATTATTACAGTATCTCACTTTGTTACCTGATATATCAGATATATTTGTATTTGGTTATTTGAAATTGGATAGGGAAGGGGGGAAAACAAGATGGGGGGTGGGGCAAGGGAAATGGGGACCAAGACATGTGAAAGGGTATCAATGTATGGGAATTAATGCACCTTCTATCTGGAAAATATCATGTAACCCTTCTATTAATTACAATAAAATATATGAAAAAATAATTTATTAACATTGATTTTTACATCATATTTCAAATGACACGTTTAACAAATAAGTATTCAAGAAGTGAATCTATATACAATCACTGGCACTTAGTTTTTAGAACATAATCAAAATTAGGCTGAGGGTTTGTATGTCATAGATACATAATAATCTATGTAATAAAACATTATGTCTATATATCATAGGTTTTTATGTCTATGTAGTTGTGTTTATATTTCCAATACCATGTCCATTGATTGGGTATGCAAATATTGAGTCCTCGCTCTTGTACTGTTTGGATCTAATAGCCACATATTGAGGATACCATGCGCCTTTTGTTCCTTTGGTCTTGACTTGTCTTACTCAACATGGCACCTATGATTCTTAACACAGGTTCTGATATAAAGTAACTGTTGGTGAACTATCTGCTGCTATTAATAATGGTAGCTGTAAGGTTATCAGCAGTAATTAGTATAGTTCCTTCAATATCATGGGCACTCAATAAATGTATATCTAATAATAAATGAAATGGCAATATTGTAGTTTATATCACACAGATGTAGCTTCTTCTGAGAAGTCAACGAAATTACCACATTATTCATTTAGGCCTTATGACTTCTAGGCCCTCTGGAGCAGGAAGAATTTGGAGGGTGGAAACTCAAAGATACATTTAAGACTTGGCCCACTGGAGTATATGTAAGTCTGAAGCATTGCACCTTTGTGTTTCTCTCCGAAGAGTATCCTATTTTGGTTTCACTGTGTATAATATCTAGAATCCTGGGCAATTTGTCATATCCCAGTATATTTCAGATCTGATTTCTGCATATCAGAGAGAACATGCACAATTTGTCTCTGAGCTTGGCTTACTTCACTTAACATGCTTTGTTCTCCTTCCATCCATTTTCCTGTAAATGACACTGTTTTATTCTTTCCAATGGTGGTGCAAAATTCCATTGTTTATAGGTACCACAAGTTTTGAATCCACTCATCTACTGTGGGGTATCTGGGCTGTTTCCTTATCATGGATATTGTGAATAGTGTAAAAATGAACATGGATGTGCAAGTGGCTTGTGATGTGTAGGGCAGATGTGCAGGAGCTTTGGGAAGAGCTATGCTTAGCTTTCTGAGGAACCTCCAGATTGCTGTTCAGAATGGTTGCACTAGTTTACATTCCCACCATCAGTGTAGTAGCATTCCTTCCCCTCCCATCCCCTGAACATTTATTGTTGCTCCAGGTCACAGTGTTGGTTAATCTTACTGGGGTGAGATGGGAATCTCAGAGAGAGAGATCCCATCTTACATTTCCTTATTGGCCAGAGATGATGAGTATTTCCTTATTGTTTCTTTGCTTTAGGCTAATATTTGAAGGATGGAGAGAGGGAGATTTGGCTGCTAAGAGGATTGAGAGGCTGGTAGGAATGACATTTTGACATACAGACATTAACCAAAAAGGGAATGGAGTTATTTTGGGTATGCAATATATGAGAAATATGATCCATAGTAGAGATCATAAGAAACTGAGGCTGGAGAGAAAAACAAAGTGTACATGAAAAATAACGATGGATTTATTATTTTTGAACCTTAGTCTTTATCAGATGCTGTTTAAACATGTCAGCCATTCCAACTCTCTCTTGACAAGTCTCATTTCTAGAGAGGTGCATGGTAACCCACAGAAGTGGAACTTGAACTCAGGCTCTCTGACCACATGGCCCCTCCACACCTGCTCACTACAGGAGACACTATTGTGGGTTTGATTTCTACTCGGGGCTTATGAAATGCTGCCCAGTCAGACATTGCAACAGCTAGGCAACACCCAAAGAGGACTTGGCACCAACAGAGGCAACCCCTTCTGAATCTTTTATAATCTTTCTAGTAACTGTCCTCCTTTGGTGATGTAATTACTTTGGGATTTGAAAACCAGTAACAAATTAAGAAGCTACATAATAAACTGCTATGTTAATTAGCCGCCCTTTGTTAAAGGCAAACATCCTGTTACATGTGTGAGTTAAAAATGACTTCTGCACCAATTCTCAGTTTTGCACATTCACAAAAGCTCAACTTCAGTCCTTGGTGTGCAAACCTCTTCGTCTCTTTTGATAGCTTTCTGAACCAAGTCCAATCATCCTGGAAAGCCTTAGGTTCCAATAAAGGATAGGCCTAGATTTTGGCAACGCCACCAACAAGAAATTAAAGCCATAGATCCAGACAAGCAGTTCACACCATGGATTAGCATTTGCCTCATCTATCCCTCCATCCCGTCAACATTGATTGGTCACCTCCTGGATACCAAGTACAGAACTAACATAAAGATGAGGTGCCCAGTTGACCTTGTGATTGTTTTCTATATCTATCTATCTATCTATCTATCTATCTATCTATCTATCTATCTATCTATCTATCTATCTATCTATCTATGTAACAATTCTATGAGCTAGACATAACCATTATCCCATTAACTTATCTATAGGTGGGAACACTGAGGCACAGTGAAGCTAATTACCCACATGAAGCCACTGAACAGTGTATTGTACTGCTGAGAGTTGAATTCAGGTTGTCTGGCTTCAGAGCTTGTAACTTAAATCACTATGCCAAGCCATGTGCCATGGCACACACTTGTAATGTTAAAGCTCCGGCTACTGAGACAGGAGAAACTCAAGTTAGAAGTTAGCCAGGATTACCCAGGGAATTTCAGGCCAGCTTAGGTTACATAGTGAGACCCGATCTCAAAAATGAAAAGGAAGCCATTACACCTTTCAAGCTACTATGTCAGAGACAAATAAGCAAGATCTACTTTTCCCAGTGTGTTCTCAATTTATTGAACTATTACACATGTAACCAAACAATTGCCAGCTCGTTGATTGATATCAGTGGGATTTTTTTCATATACTTTTTATTGTAATTAATAGAAGGGTTACATGATATTTGCCAGATAAATGATGCATTAATTCCCATACATTGATACCCTTTCACATGTCTTGGTCCCCATTTCTCTGGTCATAAAAGAAATGCAAATCAAGATTCCACCTCACTCCAGTTAGAATGGCCAGGATCAAGAAAACTAATAACAACAGATGCTGGAGGGGATGTGGCCAGGAGGGATCACTACTACACTGTTGGTGGGAGTACAAACTTGTTCAACCACTATGGAAAGCAGAATGGCAGTTCCTCAAAAGACTAAACATAGAGCTCCCCTATGACCCAGCAATTCCACTACTTGGCATTTACCCAATCATCCAGAAACAAGGACATAATAAATCCACCAGCCAACAATGTTCATTGCAGCACTATTTACCATAGCAAAGATATGGAACCAACCTAGATGTCTCTCAGTTGATGAGTGGATCAACAAGATGTGGTATTTGTACACAATGGAATTATATGCTGCCGTCCAGAAAGAATGGCATTGCCCCATTTGTTAAGAAATGGAAAGACTTAGAAAAGATCATATTAAGTGAAGTAAGCCAGACTCAAAGGAGCATAGGCTCAATGGTTTCCCTCATTTGTCATAATCAGTAGAAACCTTGGGCTCTCCTAGCAGATTTGCAATAGAGCAAAACCTTGATACAAAAGGCCATATAGTAGGATGCTGAATGAAAGGATCTCTAGGATATAGAAACATAAACATTATAATGAATGATTGTTGTCCTTAAGGTACTATGTTATCTCTCATCTCTTTTGGTGTCCCTTGTTTATCTCATATTGTTACAGTATCTCACTTTGTTACCTGATATATCAGATATATTAGTATTTGGTTATTTGAAATCAGTGGGATTTTTTTATATAGCTTTTTTTTTCCCCCAGAGCCGGTGACCAAACTCAGGGCTTTGAGCTTGCCAGGCAAGAGCTCTTCTGCTGGGCCAAACCCCGACCCCAGTGGGATTTTTATAAGAGATGCATTCACCCAGAAAATAATGGCAGAGGATCTTGTTTTCAGGGAGACACATTTTCTCTCCCCAATTTCTCCTCTCTCCTCCCCCTTTTGAATTACCACAAGCAATTTCCATAGATGTAGTTAATAACAAAACCCAAGTCTCATTCTTGCAGCAACAAATGTAAAGACGGCTGATGATAAACTTATGCTCTTCAGAAGGGCTTGGGCAATCATCTTGTGGAGACAGTTTTAAGGATGTTATATTGAAATAGGCTACACTGTCATCTTCATTATATTAATACTCTGTAATGATTCCATTCTGTAAACAGTGTTTGGAATTGACTGACATGATACCAAATTTGTACTTGTATGCATAATTCTTGCATTTTATTATTAAACCAAGCTCACAGATTGAGCACAAGGATTTAAAACAAACACAAATCTATAATTACAGCATGTGTTTTTTTTTCTTGCCACCAATGCCTGTCTGTTCAACCATTTTCAAAGAAAAGAGTTTATTCTCTTTTCCTAGTTTTTTTTTTTCTTTTCTTAAAAAGAATTTGTTTCTGCTTCCACTGGAGGCCAGTAACACAAAGTATAGGATATTATGAAGCTGCAAAACTCATGAGATTCTTTTTCCATTTTTAAATAGAAAAAAGTTTTTCATCTTTATAGTAGCTTATTTAGGCATGTAAATGGATTTCCAACTGCATATCCACGTGTTTGAGGAAGCCAGAGCAAATTTGAGTTCTCCTGGAAATTTTCAGCTCCATCATTTTGTTCTTGATGCTAGATTCAAGGAAATACCAGCTCAGGAAGCTGAAAAGCATATCCTTTCCTCAAAATGGCAGGGCCCAAATAGAGGAGATGAAGGCCACTGTAATTATGACTGGATGGCAGGAACCTCCACGCCAGGCCTTTACAGAGAAAATGGACAAAATGGGCCTATTTTTAGATGTTTTAGGTTGGCCTAACACTGAGTCCTTGGGTGCTAACAGCTGGGGCTCACATTAGCGGCTGAGTGCAGTGAATGGGATGCTATACTAAAAGTGAGAGAAGGCAGGGGTAAAATGCAAACATGGAGAAATGCAATAAAGGAAGACAGTGCTTTATTTGGGGCAGACAGAAAACCTCTAACTCTCTACCTACCAGTACAGGTCTGTCTTCTGAATGTTCTATCCTGGCTAGCCAGCACACAGGAGTAAGCTCCAGCCCTAGGACCTCACAACTTTAAATCTCATTGTTGATCTAACCCCAGACAAGTTACCCATGTAAATTCTGATTTTCTTATTTCAAAACAAGAATGTTTACTGTGGACATAAAGTTTAAATGAGATAGCCCTTTGTAAAGTATCTAGAGTGGATTGTTGCAGCACATTAGTATTAGCTATATATGTAAGGAAACAATCTAAGAATAATAATAGAAGCAAAAGCTCTGAGAGGGTTTGGGAGGATGCTAGAGAGAAGGAAACAAGATAGGACATGCTTAGAAGAGAAATTAGGTGATGATGATGAATATGGACAGATGCTGTAACTAGAGTTACTCACGATCCTGTAGACTAGCTTAAGAACAAAAGAAGCCACCAAAGGGTTTTATATAGAAGGAAAACATGCTCTATGCATCCATTCTGTGCCCATTCATTAGTTTAGCTAACTGGATCACAAATATTCCTACAAAAATTGTGTCCATATTGAACATGTACAGATTTTTTTCCTTGTGATTTTTTTCCTCATAAACAATACACTCGAACAACTATTTAGATAGCTTTCATATTAGATGAGATGGTGATGTAAGGAATCTAGATATGATTTAAAGCATATGGGAGGTAATAAAAAACATATCAATTTATATAAGGAATGAGAACATCTGTGGATTTTAATGCCCGAACACAATCCCCCAAGAGTAGTGGGTGGTGACTACATATTACAAAGATTACTGTGGCTTGTTTTATTTTACTTTATTGTCTGGATATTGTGTAGAGGGATTACAGTTACATTTGTCAGGTAGTGAGTGCATTGCTTCTCACACATTGATACCCCAGTGCATTACTTCTCACACATTAATACCTCTTCTCAAGTTTTTTTCCGTTTCCCACCCCTACCCCCTCCCAATCATCTTGTTTTCCCTATTCCCTTTTCCCTTTCCCTATTTCAAATAAACAAATAAACATATATACAATATACCAGATAACAAAATCAGATACAGTAACTACATGAAATTAACCATAAGGGGAAAAAAAGAGAAAAGAAATAATATAGTACATTAAGAACAATAATCACAAAGATAAACCTCTTGCTTCCATAACCTACAGTTCATTCTGTTTAGTCTTATCTCTTTGTAGGATAAATTGAACTGGGTTCTAGAAAGGCTACAGCAGAGCGATCTGGAGGTCCCAGAAGTAGTCCAGAGGAGAGAAGTTGAGAATTAGAATGATAGTAATGAGGAAAAGAGGGTGGATGTGAGAGGCAGGAAAAAGTCAAATTCAACAAGACTCCTCATGGTTAGGTATGGAGATGATAAATCTGCTCTGTGCAAATGGATGAATGGTAGGCCCTGGGCTAAATGTCCCTGGAAGTTACCAAACCTTGCCCAGTGGATGACAGAACCTGTCATCAGTGAGAAGCCCCTGGTGTCAGCAACGGTGTCAGAATGCTACTGCTCTGCAAGCTTCTATTCATCTGTGACAAGATCAGTAAGTGTGTGTTCCAGGGGCCTGTCTCCCTGGATAGGTCGTAGATGAGTTTGATCATGGTCCTCTTCACGTGGAGAATCATATGTAGCCCAAAGCACACACTGCATTACAATTACTGGGTAGGCAAAGAACATAATGAATTCTTTGCTACCAATAGTCTAAATAGGGATCCTGACGTAACCTAGATCAGACTATTTAAGTTTTTCAATTAACTTTTTTTTTTTTAAAGTAGGTTGACATGAAGAGAAAGTGTGCTTGGAATTAGGGCCAGGAGGGCTTCAATTAGTTTATGTCATGGCCTGTTATTTTAATCTATGCCCCAAGGAGGGGAAACTCTTGTCTGTTTAAAGGCAACTGTGTGTTGCAGACCTAAATTTTATGGGGAAAGCATATGTGAGAAGAGAGCAAACACACCCCTTGTACTTAAGAGTCCTTATATGAGGGGGCTATCGGTGGCTCTACTTGGACTGCACAGGCTTCACAGGTAAGAAAACAGGAGCATGGTTGAGCTGACAAGATCAAGAATGGAGGAGTGGGCTATCTGGAATGTGAATCTTGCCGAAAGGTATAGGCTGCTATGACCTTGGGAGGCCAGAAGAGAAGAGGCAGGGACTTACTCACCTTCCATGACCCTTGAAAGATCCTGTCCTTAGTTTCTAAACCCATCCCACAAGGATGTCTGAGGTAAAGTATTCTTGTTACGCTTCAACATTTGTGCATATTAAGAGTGATCACATCCAGGCAGAGATTGGAAAACTAAGACCTCTAACTACCCCATTAATTTGGTGGAGGTCATGCCATGCATGGGTTTGAGGTCTTTGATGGAAATCTGGATATTTTACACATTTTTTTTTGCTTCTATCTGATACACAACAAACACCCTAATTGATGCAAAATACTGCTCTGAAAAGTACATGCTGGGGATGGGGGTGGAGTGTTGTGGATTAATTGGACCCTGGAGCGATTGTGGGGTGGGAGGGAATTGTACTTTTCAAAAATGCAAAGCTCAAAGAGCCTGGAAAAGAACAAAGCCCTTTCAAGTAAGTGTGAGTAAGTGTGTGTGTGTGTGTGTGTGTGTGTGTGTTTTCCATTCCTATATTTACTGCTCTACAGAGAGGGGGGAGCAGCTGTGCTTCCTCTCCCCCTCTCCTGTAGGTGCCTGTCACATTGTGTTATTACAATTCTATATTTCAATTAAAGCAATGTAGCCAATTTAAAAGTTCTACTGTGTGTCACTCATGATGCAGAGATCTAAGGTTTCAGCTCACAGTTTAATACCCCATTTGTCCCCCTTTTACTCATTTTCATGTAAATCAGGTTGAACAGTGTTGTGTGTGTGTTTTTTTTAAATTCTTCTTCCTCTAATCTAACCCTGAAAATACACTGCCAATTAAATCATCTGCACAAGCACAGCTTCCAAAACTCCACATGATTTCACTGTGTCACTTTGATTTCTTGAACTTTTCTTCCCCTGGCCCCTTTTTGATTTTTATGTTCTAATTTCTTGAGGGATGTGGTTTCCTTTTAGGGTATTCAAGAGGCTGGAACAAAACAGGCCCAGGTCCTGTTTCTAATGCTCATATTGATTAGTGCACGGGGAAGAACACGATCATAAAGCAAAACTGTATTTTGGCCTAGATGTTACATATCTGGGGTGGCTATCAGACTGTGAGGTTCACCTCTGTGAATCTTAGGAAGGATCATGAGCCATCTACTAGAAAGACTAAAGTCTACCACGCCTGAATGCCTGTCTTTTGAGCCCCCCTAATAGGTGCTTAGCTCCTGTTAGTTTCTTTCTCCTTCTCTTAGGCAACAGTAATCACACTGGGTTAATATATTTTTTGTTTTAACATAAAAAAAGATCTTAAATGGCACACAGTGCTTCTGCTATTTGATATTTATTTGATGTCTTAAAATCATTTTTTTGCTCTTCATTTATCTAACAACCCTTTCCCCAACTGTGGTGGCAGTGTGTGTGTGTGTGTGTGTGTGTGTGTGTGTGTGTGTTTTCGTTTCTGTAATCTCGACAAGACATGGGCTCATTAAGTCCATTTCTACACAGGGTGTAGGAGGAGTGAGTGTTCTGTTTGCCTGCACTATAAATTTTAGGTCATTCCTGAGTTTCACAAGGTACAAGCCTCTTTTATTTTATTTATTTTATCTATCTATCTATTTTTATTTTATTTTTTTTGCCAGTCCTGGGGCTTGAACTCAGGGCCTGAGCCCTGTCCTTGGGCTTTTTCCTCAAAGCTAGCACTCTGCCACTTGTAGATTTTTCTATGTATGTGATAACAAGTAATCGAATTCCGGTCTTTGTGCATGCTAGGCAAGCATTCTACCATTAGGCCAAACTCCCCGCCCTGAGCCTCTTTTATAAACAAGGAGTACAACCCAACTTTGATGTGTGTGGGTCTGGATTAGTCCCAAAGTGATCCAGTTGGTGGGGTGGAGCTTCTTGTCTGATTCTTGTCTAGGGAGGGCTATGCAGGCTGGGAAATCACAAAAATTTGAATTTTTCTCTCATATATTATAAAACCTTCCAAGATAAAAGAGCTTGAGACATATATAAAATGGTTTCTCTTTGATTCAGGGTTAGGGACAATGGAAGCCCATTTAAAGGCTGAATGTCAATAAAGAAATGAAGGGTAGCATTTACTTTTTTCTTAATTTCCCAACTACCTTTCCTATCTTAAGCTTGGCAGAAACCAAGGTACATAAGTCTCCATTTTTTGTTCCAAACATTTAGGGAAAGAGGGTGAGAACTAGGCTAGCATCTACATTATAAAAAAATTTAGATTAAAATAGTTACAAAAGCTGGAGATATCACAGAGACAATAAAACTAATTTATTAGGGCCTCAGAGAAACTAGGCTTTATCTGCATAATGCTAAGTCCAATTATCTTGAGGCTGGAATCATTTTGTCTGCTATATCACTGATTTATAGATAAGATGCTTGAGGTCCAGAAATGAAAAGTGATTTCCCTCAAGTCATTAAAAAGATCAATCCATGGGTCAATTAAAAAATTACAGGAGGGCAGGGAGTTTGGCCTAGTGGTAGAATGCTTGCCTAGCATGCACAAAGACCCGGGTTCAATTCCTCAGTTCCATATACATAGAAAAAAAATCCAGAAATGGTGCTGTGGCTCAAGTGGCAAAGTGCTAGTCTTGAGGAAAAAGCCTAAGGACAGTGCTCAGACCCTGAGTTCAAGCCCCAGGACTGAAAAAAAAATAGGAATTATAGCCCCTTCTGTATATAGATCTTGTGCTATATTTTAGGGAACACAGACATAGAACCATTCCTTAAGAAATGATTCAGTGGGCTGGGAGTGTGGCCTGCCTAACATGCACAACGCCCTGGGTTTGATTCCTTGATACCACATGCACAGAACAAAAAGCCAGAAGTGGTGCTGTGGATCAAGTGGTAGAGCTTTAGCCTTGAGAAACCTCAAGGACTGTGCTCAGGCCCTGAGTTCAAGCCCAAGTTCCGGCAAAACAAAAAAAGAAATAAAAAAAGAGAAAGAAATGCTTCAATGAGGAAGAAGGAAAAGAATACCCTGATTAGAACACAGCATACTACACACTGTCCTTCAGGAAGATCAGCAGAAGAACCTGACAAAGTCAGGCCATACAAGAACTAAGGGCCAAGAGACTCCCTTTGGGATAAATCATTGTGTTGGGACATTTTACCTTTTTACCCTACAAGCTTGACAGAGGAAGGATCATAAAGTCATTCATTGCCATCCATGCATAAGATTCAAAAAAATAGGAATAGAAAAATCCACACTGTGGTTGGGAGTTTGGCCTAGTGGTAGAGTGCTTGCCCAGCATGAATGAAGACTCAGATTCAAGTCCTTGGTACCACATGTAGAGAAAAAGCCAGAGGTGGTGCTGTGGCTCAAGTGGTAGAGCTCTAGCATTTGAGGATAGCCAAAGGACAGTGTTCAGGCTCTGAGTTTAAGCTCCAAGCCTGGAAAAAAAAAAGGACACTGAAGGAACATCAGGGAGTAGGGAGCAAACTATCTCCCATGTGCTAGAAATTGTGCTCAGGATTTCATTTACATTCTGTGAGTTAAGAGTAATTCTCCTTTGGCAAGGTTAATTTGTATACTTTTTAAGAGAAGAGATAGGTACATTAGGCTCAGGTTCATTTTCCAAAGTCTCATAGGATGACAGGGGAACAAAACTTGGCTTTCAATTCCAGAGTTTATGACACCCAGATCTTGGCTTCTACTGGTCCTTCTGATGTCATTCAAGAAGTAGGCATACATTTATGCTTTTGTTTCCTTATTGTGGGAGCTTGAGGGCTTTTTTAAAATACCCATCAGCTTTATGGACTGCCATTTGCTGAAATGTATATTCAAAGGAAGGTTTTTCCTTAGTGCTGGTCTGAACTGATATGGAGTCTCTGTTTCCTAACTCAGAACATGGGCAAATGTAGATTAAATGCTTGAAACACTATTCCTAACACGTGGCTGATGGTCTTTAACTCACCTATTCTTTCCTTGGTGTTGTTTAGCTAAAGGCTGCATTCCTAAGTCTAGCCCAGGGCTTAGAATTGAATATGAGTCCCATAAATATAGACTGGGGATCAAGAGTGGACTATGGAGTGGCTTTCCTTGGTCATGATGCGTGGTGTCACCAGATGTAAGCCAGGTGACTCTAAACTCCTTCAGTATCTCCACTGAGTGGCTTTCTTGATGTGTTGCAGGGAGCAGTAAATCTGATGATTCCTTTCTGGAATCATCTCCACTCCTCCGTCCTGACTGGTCGTGACATTCCAGGTTATACCCAGAATGGTCCAGACAATCATGAGATTTGCCACCGCCTGTCTTTGATGAACTCTCTAGTTTGAATGCCATCTCTAGCTTACTAATTTTTTGGTTTAGTGGATTTGGATTTATTGTTTTATTTGGTTTATAAATGTCATTCTTCCTAATGACCTGAAAGTTGTCCCTTTGGTTTAGTTTTGTCACTGCTTTTCAGGGACCTCTTTGGGGAAACAAGTACTCAGCTAACCAGACTGCAAATCCTGAGGATGAGAAGTCAGGACGTTGAGCTTTAGGTGGTCCTGTTTTCTGCTGGCTCATTGTAAGTGTGCATTGTGTGATGACATGGATTCTCCATGAATCTTCTTAAAGGCAGGCTAGTGGTTTTGGGCACACAGCAATCCTGCTTGGCTTGAGCACCTTGAAGACAAGCGTGATTCTTTTCTTCAAGGCAGGACAATCTGAATAATCTAGCACTGATGCAGGTTGGAGTGTGAGTTAAACCAGAACTGAAAGGTTTGGGGGCAGAGAGTTTGGCCTAGTGAGAAAGTGCTTGCCTAGCATGTACAAAGAACCGGGTTCTATTCCTCCATATCACATACATAGAAAAAAAACCTGAAAGTGGTGTTGTGGCTCAAGTGGCAGATCTCTTGAGGGGAAAAAAAGCCCAAGGACAGTGCTTAAGCCCTGAGTTCAAGCCCTAAGACTGACAAAAAAATCCCTGAAAGGTAGAATCTTGGCAATGTAAAACTTGCCAATATGCGTTAGTGTTTGATTTTCCCATCATGATTGTAATCATCACGTTTACGAATTCTATATTGTAAGAACTAAAATGTTAAGCAATAACCAGCTTCTGGGGTATTCATGTTCCATCTGTATTGTCCACTCAGACTTCCTCTGTCAGTCACCCAATGAGATAGGTACTATTACATTTTCCACATACAAAATGAGGACAGAAAAAAGTGTCTGTCACATAGTAGGTGTTTCTAAGTATTTGCAGAATGATTAATTGAATCTTAGGCCATTAAACGATTTCTAAACACAGCTGTGCTAAAGTCAATAACCCCAGATGTCATTTAAGTGCTCATGAGCTTTCAAATCATGAATGGATCAATGCATATTACCTCCCAGGGAGGCAGAAATTTACCATTTTCCTTGCCAGGAAGGCCACAGAGACAGATGTGGCTTGAGATTAGAAAAGACTCTCAACCCCAGGATTCACTTGCACATGAGCATGTAAGGTTAATGAGCCATCAGTATGGTGGTCACATGTGTCCACTTATTCTTGCATGCATACTCAACATCTATTCTATCCTGTGCCCTGTCAAAATTTTCAAACAAAAGCTAGGCCATGTGCCCAAGGGAAGTTGAGTGCTGTAATGAGAAAAAATTTGAATTCAGGTTCCTCTTGAGTGACTGGGACTCTCTTGCCCTTCAAGCTGGTCTAAACCTATTCTCTGTGCACTGCCAATGTGAAGGGACCAACCACAGATCTCAGATCAATCATGGACAGGTTTACCATGAATAGGTAACTCTGGGTTTCGCTTCTTAGTTGTTACTGTCCTCAGCCTCTTTTGCTTAAGTAGTTGAATTCCTCTGGTAACCACAAAGACTCCACCCTGACCTGAAATTATTTAATATTGTAGTGTTTATATTTATGAAAAAAATTCAAATTCCACCCATTCATTCAAATTATTTACCTAGTACTGTCTATAAGACATGCATATTCATATATGCATGTACACATATGCATATGTGCATATATACATATATGTATATATACATACATATATACACAAACATATATATATTATTTACATCTATTGAGGGGATTCCTTTGAACTAAATGCTCTCTGGACCTTATTGTCTTTTTAAAATAACTGATGTTGCAGGATGGATAACCAGGTTCATGCACAGATGACAAGACTGCTTGCTCTAAAGGGATCCAGCAACCTGCTTGAAATGCCATGAGAAAGCTGAGACTTAAAACTAGACATTTCAGAACTCCAGAATATGATTACTACACAAATATCTGGTCTTGATAAGTGAGCAGAAATATTCATGACACAAGAAGAACGAACTACAGGGTAACAAAAGAGAAGTGCAAATAAAAGGCTTAGGAGAAGAGCCATCTGCGTCAGGCCTAATGGATGAGTGGGCTTTGTGGGGAAAAAAAAAGCAGGAGGACTGGAACTGTTACAGGAGAAGGAAATATTAACTTGCCTCTACCCTGAGACTCTTTGGGAAATGACGGGCCAGTCCTAGATATATAATGGGGCCCTGATAGTTCCCACCAATGGGGAATGTTCTATCTGCTTTTTCCTACCTCTGGTTCCCCCAAGAGTACAAACATGGGCCAACACCTGTACAATGGTCTTAGTTCATGCCTTCTAGAATTTAAATCTTAGCTTAAGTGTTCTTTCATTAGAACACTTTCCCTGAGCCCACCCATCTACTATTACTCTCCCTCCAAGTTACTCTCTCACACATTATCCTTAGTTAAGAGAAAAATCCATAGTATATATCACTATCTGAAATTTTTTTATTTATTTACATGGTTTTTGTCTGACTTTCCCAATAAAATAGAAGGTAATAAGGAGTATGACCCTGTCTGTCTTGTTCACTCAGTGATGAATCTCCAGTGTTTATTATAGGCAATCAATAATAGAGAATTATTGAATAGAGAAATGACTGGAATAGTCTTCTCTGCATCTAGAATGTATTTATAGTGAGGTCAAGGTTAGAGACCAGGTATAAAAAGAAACCAATC